>NC_142940.1:64306884-64411884 GCF_046866305.1 Octopus bimaculoides
TTTGTTTCTCTCTCTCTCTCTCTCCGCAACATTTCTCATTCATTCTACACAACCTGTTTTTACATGAATACATGAGTTTACAACTTCAAGTTTCCAAACACATGCATATGCAAAACATTACCTCTACTATATATATATATATATATATATATATATATATATATATATATATATATTATATATATATATATATATATATGCATATACATACGCATATATATACATATACACACACATATATATATACATACACACACATACATATATGTATGCATATATATACATACACACACACACACACACACACACACACATATATATATATATATACACACATACACACACATATACATACATACACACACATATACAGGCATGACTGCGTGATAAGCTTGCTTACCAACCACATGGTTCTGGGTTCATTCCCACTGCATGACAACCAGTGTTGGTATGTTTGCATCCATGTAACTTAGTGGTTCGGCAAAAGAGCCCAATAGAATAAGTACCAGTCCTGGGGTCGATTTGTTTGACTAAAAATTCAAGGTGGTGCCCCAGCATGACCACAGTCTAATGACCAAAACAAGTAAAAGATAAAAAATAAATGAAACATAGAAATACATGTTTATATTACGATATTCTGCAGAAAAGCCTAAGTCAGAGCTGAGATCTTTACAAACATTGCAAAGCCTCACTGTGGACTAAATGAGAATGTAAACACCCATGCATGTGTGTCTGTATGTATATGCATATGTATACATATATGTGTTTTGGGTTCAGTCCCACTGTGTAATTACCATGGGTAACTGTCTCCTGCTATAACACTGGGCTGGCTAAAGCACAGGGAGTGGATTTGGCAGATGGAAAGTGTAAGAAGCCCATTGTACTTGTGTGTGTGTTTGAGTATATATGTATGTATGCATTGATATATCATCATCATCATTTAATGTCCGTCCGTTTTCCATGCTGGCATGGGTTGGACAGTTTGACATGGAGCTGTCTAGACTCCAACCGTTTGTTGTGGCATGGTTTCTATGGCTGAATGCCCTGACCCTAATGCCAACCACTTAACAGAGTCTACTCGGTGCGTTTTTTGCATGCCACCAGCACAGGTGCATTAAGCACCAGCATGAGTGTGTTGATGTAGCATCAGCACAGGTGCATTTTGAGTGGCGCCGACACATGGAAAAATACAAGCCTGTAACGTGTGCAAAACAAGAGGTTTTACTTAGCTTGACACGTCTTATCAAGTACAGCAAATCACATCTTCTGGTCCCTTGTCATTTCCTGGGGTGGGGGGAGACAGACAGACAGACGGACGGATGGATGGATGGATATCAACATCATCATCACTATTGTTTTTAGTGTCTTCTTCTTTTCTCATGCTCCCAAATGTGTTACAGAACTGATCCAGCCAGATTTTCAATGCCTGGATCCCCTTCCTGTTGCCAACCTTCTTGATTGTAAGCAAAAATAATATTTCCCTAAGACCAGACATGTTTTTACAGAAGATTGAAAATATCACTTGTATGATGGTGACACTCGTTTACAGCTATTACAGGATGTTAAAGTATAGAGACTCCAACACACACACACGTCTGAGGCTTTCTCTAGTTTCTGTCAACCAAATCCACTCACAAGTTTTTGGTCAGCCCAAAGTTATAGTAAGATTCTTGCCAAAGATATCACACGGTGGGACTGAACCTGAAACCAATTCTTAGCCACACATACATTCATACATACATACATGTGTGTGTGTGCGTGTATGCGTGTGTGTGTGTGCATGCTTATATATGTAATTGTTTAATTGATGTGTCGGGTGCATCTAGTCATACATACACACACACACACACACACACACACATGCTATGCATCTTCTTTTAAATAAATATAAAGACACACACTCACAAAAATGACTATTATTTTCATGTTTCTATGAAAACATCCATATACATGTACATATATACATGCCCATACATAAATGTGTGTGTGTGTCATACATATATACATAAAACTTTGTGTATATGTATATATATGTAATGTTTGTATATTAGCAGAAAAAGAAGTCCAGTTGACAAGAAGAACATCACAAAATCCACCCCCGCTCTCTAATCCATGGCAGCCTGGAAAACAGATATTAACTGTATTTACAAATAGATCAATACATACACACACACACACACACACACACACACATGTACACACACTCACTCACTCACACACATTTGTTTTATATGGAAATGGATTGTGATGGAATTGTCATTAACCCTTTAGCATTCAAACCAGCTCAAATATTCTACCTGCTTTCTGTTGAAACCAACCATATCTAGCTTCTTACACTTACCCTGCAATGTTGTTCAAAATCTCAAAGCTGCAAAATGACTCATGATTAATTCATAATGTGAATGATTAAACATCACATTTGACCAAGTGATTTGAATGACGAAGGATTAAAAAGACACCATATACACTTGTTTGTATGTGTATATAATTCTTTTACTTGTTTCAGTCATTTTTGACTGCAGCCATGCTGGAGCACCACCTTTAGTCGAGCAAATCGACCCCAGGACTTATTCTTTGTAAGCCTAGTACTTATTCAATTGGTCACTTTTGCCAAACCGCTAAGAGGTAGGCCCAGGAAGACCTGGGCTGAGGTGGTGAGGCAAGACCTTCGTACATTGGGCCTCACCGAGGCGATGACTACGGACCGAGACCTTTGGAAATGTGCTGTGCGTGAGAAGACCCGGCAAGCCAAGTAAGATCGTTGCCAGTGCCCCTGGACTGGTTCTTGTGCGGGTGGCACATGAGATGCACCATTTTGAGCGTGGCCGTTGCCAGTACCGCCTGACTGGCTCCTGTAGGATTTTCGAGCGAGATCGTTGCCAGTGCCCCTGGACTGGCTTGTGCGGGTGGCACATAAAAGACACCATTTCGAGCGTGGCCGTTTTCGTGCGGGTGACACGTAAAAGCACCCACTACACTCTCTGAGTGGTTGGCGTTAGGAAGGGCATCCAGCTGTAGAAACTCTGCCAAATTAGATTGGAGCCTGGTGTTGCCATCCGGTTTCACCAGACCTCAGTCAAATCGTCCAGCCCATGCTAGCATGGAAAGCGGACGTTAAACGATGATGATGATGATGATGATGAATGTTACGGGGACGTAAACACACCACCATCGGTTGTCAAGCGATGTTGGGGGAACAAACACAGGCACTCAAACATATACACACACATACCTATATATACATATATATATACGATGGGCTTCTTTCAATTTCCATCTACCAAATCCACTCACAAGGCTTTGGTCAGCCCGAGGTTATAGTAGAAGACACTTGTCAAAGGTGCCACAAAGTAGGACTGAACCCGGAACCATGTGGTTGGTAAACAAGCTACTTACCACACAGCTACTCCTGCGCCTCCACAATTTCAAAAACAATTGTCTTTTATGACATAACAAATCTTTGTTGGTGTTGACAGTAAAACATTCCACTTGTTTGATCAATGGAATTCTCTACACATGTTGAGTGGAAATGGTTGAGGATTCCAATGTAATCTTCAGACGACAACAGGGGAACATTTCATGACAAAGTTTACCTTTCCAGTGATAAGCAGAGTCTACCCCAGTGGTTCTCAACCATTTTCTCACTATAGGCCCCCTTTTCATTCCTATTTTACTTGGATGGATTTTCGTAACCATTTGATGCTTAAAATCTTCTGGGATTGTTTTGATTAAATATTATTAGGAATTATATTTTAAAAATTGTCAAAACATTTTTGTTGTATTGTCGAAGTATAAGCAATCCTATTGCAGATAAAATCTAACAACAAAATCTTATAAGGACCCTCAAGGGTCATCTGGACCCTGGTTGAGACCCATTGGATCCAAATGACTGTCCACAGAGCTGCCAATTGTTTAAGTTTGTTCACGTGGCCGGCATCAAACTGAAGCTCTGCTAAAAGACCATTTTATAGAGTGTCAAACAACGGAATTGAACCCTGATGTCATAATTGTAAAGCAGACTTCACAACCACTTGGCCATGACTGTGTCTAGATATACACTAGTGTATGTATATACCCTAGTCACTATACATTCCTCACTTTATTTTTCTGGACATCGCAGCCACACCCACACTCAGATAATATACACACATGTCTAGTGTTTTATTTAGCAATCATTAGACAAGCATATCGTTTTCTGTCTACCTATCATTCTATCTATTTGTCATGAACATAACTATTTACATACACACATATATATACATATATATATATATGTAATATAATCTGAACGTGCATTTATATTTTTGTAGACATATACATACATACATACATACATACATATATATATATATATATATATATATATATATATATATACACACAACACACAGACTCGCACATGCTGCTTTCACTCTAGGCAATTGTCAAAATACACAACTATTAATATCTGTGTTTGAATACGTGTGTGTGTGTGTGTGTGTGTGTGTGTGTGTGTACGTGCATACACACACATATACACATATGTATGTATATGCAGAGAGAAAGCAAAAGACAGTTTTCAGCATATTTGTCACTGCATGCTCTTATTTTTATCCATGTATAATATATATATATATATGTATATATATATATATATATATATATATATATATATATATATATTATATATATATATATATTCACCACATATATATATAAATATATATATACGTATGTATATAATATCTATTAGAATACAGGCGTATATTTATTAGCAATCTGTTCACACACACATAATTTACACTCTATGCATGAAATCCCAATAAAATTTCAAAAAAAGAAATCCACCCCATAAACATAGCTTAACGTATCTTGCAGGGTATAAGGCATACACGTAATAAATAAATAAACACAAGAATGCCAAATAATTTACGAATTGATAATCAATCACTTACCTTGGGGAAATGTAATCACACGGTCTGTATTTATCCGAGGCCAACTTACTGACCAGTTAAAACAAGGAACCCTGACCAATGTGACTGATAGGGTAAATATCACAGTCCAGTCACAAAAGTACTTTTTCGGGGGGTCCTCGGCCACTCATCAGAATTCTGCTAGTGCCTTCGTAGTAGTAGCAGTATCAGCAGTGGCGGGTGGTGGTGGTGGTGGTGGTCTTAAAACTTTCTCTTGTTTTCTTCTTCTTCTTCCCCCTTCAACTTCCAAATTGGAATAAGTTTGCTGATAAAGTTGGTTTAGATTTGTTGTTGTTGTCTGTTATTCAGACAACTTTCCCTCGCACTCCACCCGTTTGCCCTCCTCTTCGTTCTTCTTCTTTTTCCTTCCTTTTTTTTAATCTTCTTTCTATTCTCCTTCTTTTTTTTCCCTCTCTTTTTTCTTTCTTTCACTTCACTCCTAACTTATTCACGATGTCCAAACTTTGTCTCATTCCACTTCCAGACCAAAATAAAACCATTTTGGGGATTCCAACTTGCTGTGGCTGTTGTGGATTGCAGTGGTGGAAGTGGTAGTGGTGGTGGTGGTGGTGGTGGTGGTGATTATATTGGCGTTTGTAGAATGGCAGTGGTGGCAGCGGCGATGGTGGTGGTGGTGGTGGTGGTGCGGATGTGAAAGTAGTAGGGGGATGGGTGGTCGTAGGTGGTGGTGGTATTGCTGCTGCTTTACTGAGGGGCAGAGAAGGAGGTAGTGGTTTTGGTAGTTGTGATAGACTCAGATACAAGTGGTGGCGGTGGTGGTGGTGGTGAGGATGGGTAGAAGTTGTGGCGGCGGCGGCGGTGGTGGCGGTGGTGCAGCTGGTTGTAGGGAGAAAAGAACAGAATTTCTGCTGATGATGAAGTTCTGCACTGTTGATAGATGTTGATGATGATGATGATGATAATGAGGTAGAGGAGGAGGATTATGATGGTGGTGGTAGTAGTGATGATGATGATGATGGCATCAGTAGCTGTTAAAATATGCTAAAGATGATGGTGATGATGATAGAGATAATGAACATATGTAATTTAAAGATGATGATGATGATGATGATGGTGATGATGTTTATGAGAACATAAAAAGTTGTTTTTTGTCTTTTTTCTTCCTTTAGGTTTTAATTTCTTTTTCTCTTCTTCTCTTCTTCTTGACTTCTTTCCCCCCTCCACTTTAACTGACACTACTACTACTATTACTACTACCACCACCACTCCCTCATGCTGCTAGTCTTGGCGGCTCCCCCCCTTACATCCCCCCCATCCTATCTCTCCTCTGCCCCCTCCACCACTCAAAGCTTCTCTATAGCAACCAGCCACATCATATTTCTTCACTTGATGTATTTTCCTTGTGTGGTAGTTGGAGGAAAAGAGGAAGAAAGAAAGAAAGAAAGAACGGGAGTAGAACTTCTTTTTCTCTTTTCTTTTCTCTTTCTTCTTCTTCTTCCTCTTCTCTCTCTCAAAGACTTGTTTGGTTTATTCTGACTGTTGATAAAAGAAAACTTTTGATAGATTATTCCATTCTGTTAGTTTGAGAAGGGGTGGACAGCATTGCCACTAGCTTCCTACTCAAAATGAAAAGGAAAACACCTTTGTAGAGCATTCTGTGCATGATAAACACAGGAGGGCCACACATGTATATTGTGAGTCGAAAACTTTGACTGGTTGAGATTATCAAAACAATTAGGGAACAAAAACTCCCTTTTTGGGTGTTTAAAAAGGTTGAAAACCAAGTAAGGTAGCATCACTAAGATCAGTTGATTACAATTTTTGATTTGAGGAATGGTGTCTGCACAGCCTGGATCTGTCTTTAAAACCATCTGGTCAAAGCCTCATACATGTTTTGGTCTTATGAGATCTCATCAGCCTAACATTCTGTTCTGTTGAGAAAATTCATTTGAATAAAATGAATAGACTATGCTTCAGTGAGGAGGAGGTGAGGAAAGTCTAATAAAACCTCATGTGGAAAGACCTTCCAGCCATGGCCAGCCTCCCTATTGATTTTATATTCTATTTATTTATTAATGCAGGCATAATGCATTTAAGACTACGTTTTCTGTTTAAAATAATAACTCTTTAATATTTAAACTGGCTCCATGTGGCCCAAATATTCTACCTGTTTTGTGTTCAAACTGACCAGATCTGGCCTCTCACACTTACTCTGTAATGTCATTCTAAAAATAGACAATCACATCTTTGAAATTACAAAGCTACAAAATTATAAGGGATTGAATTTTAAAAATATGAATAAATTTGATGAAATCATGTAAATGTTGAAGAGGGATCTGGGGGAGATTTGGCAGCTAAATCTAGCTGATCAAACGAGTATGTAAAGCATGGGCGGGAATTATTTTCTAACTCTTCATGAATTGAAGCCACATTACCAAAATGATTGCCAGACATCCGAGAAAATGCATTAAACAATTCAGAAACATTTAAAAAATAAAATTAAAAAAAAAGACATTAATTGCAAATTTTTTTGAGAAAATGTCTTGTTTACCATAACATTAGTTGTGGCCCTACATGTCTTAAAGGGCTACATGTGGTCAGAGTGCTACATGTGGCCCATGTCTAACATAGAAGTTCTCTTGCCTGTTCATCATAACTGCACACGTAAGACATAAATGGCATAAAGCATTTCGCCCCACATGCTAACCATTCTGCTAACCATTCTGCTAACCATTCTGCCAGCTTGCTGCCTTTGAAGCACCAATAATTATCAACCAATAATTATCAACCAATAATTATCAACCAATAATTATCAACCAATAATTATCAACCAATAATTATCAACCAATAATTATCAACCAATAATTATTAACCAATAACTATCAACCAATAATTATCAACCAATAATTATCAACCAATAATTATCAACCAATAATTATCAACCAATAATTATCAACCAATAATTATCAACCAATAATTATTAACCAATAACTATCAACCAATAATTATTAACCAATAATTATCAACCAATAATTATCAAGCAATAATTATCAACCAATAATCATTAACCAATAATTATCAACCAATAATCATTAACCAATAATTATTAACTAATAATTATTAACCAATAATTATGAACCAATAATTATTAACCAATAATTATTAACCAAGAATTATCAACCAATAATTATCAACAACAGGTATTTTTTGTGTCAAACTATTCTGAAATTTGAAAAGTCTTGAGCAGGAAACTCTTCACTTAATATTTTGTAATCAGGGCATCTGATTAATGATGCAGATGAGCAGCTTGTTATCAAACGAGTTTTAGATTAAATAGAAACAGCCAGCAAGTATTTCACCAACATCTGATCTTCATTATTTCTGGAATATTTTAGAGGTTATATAATTGGTGAGGTAATTTGGTTCATCTGAAGAATGGTCAAACCCAATTAATTCAATACTTTGGTATTTTAGCAGCCAAAGCCATACTGGGGTACCGCCAGTTTTGTTTAGACACTAATTTACCAATCCTTGTTTTTACATCTTAGTTTACGTGCCTTATCGTATCCTGGATCGGACACAAGACCATTTCCTTCTTTTCCTGTTTTCTTCCTGCATATCGCACCCGTTACACCTCATCGTTTAATGTTGTTGCCAGGTTTTATCAATCTCTACATGCATGTTTATTGGTCAGTACCTATGTGTAAATATATCGGTTTTTAATTTCAGCTCAAGGCCAGCAATTTCAGGGGAGGTGGGGGTCATTGATTAAGTCGATTGCAATACTCAACTGGTGTTTATTTCATTGACCTCGAAAGTATGAAAGGCAAGGTCGACCCTGGTGGGATTTGAACTCAAAGATGGACGAAATGCCTCTAAGCATTTTGCCTGGTGTGCTAACGATTCTGCTCGTTAGCTGGCTTCATTTGTGTAAATATATTGATATGGACATGTGGTTAAGGTGCTTGTTTTATAACCTCTTGGTTCTGAGTTCAGTTCCACTGCATAGCACCTTTGGTAATTGTCTTCTACAATAACCTCAAGCTGACCAAAGCCTTCAGTGGATTTGGTAGATGGAAACTGTGTGTTTGTGTGTGTGTATGTGTGTGTATATGTGTGTGTGTATGTGTGTGTGTGTTTGGTCATGATCAAAGTGCTCCAGTTGTGGCTATTTCATTGATTTTCTTTCTTTTCTTTTGCTCCCACCAACAGACAAAGCCACCCACCTTTTTTTCTCTGTGTATGTCTTGTCTTTTAGACCAAACAAAATGTCTGAATCAAGACATTCACAGCTGATTCTCACAAATAAAAAAAACGTTTCATAATCTTTACTCAAGTGTCTGTCTGTTCGTCCCCCCCCCCCTTATTGCTGTTTATCTGTCTATCTAATGTTTGTTGCTTTGTGATTATATCTTTCTCTCTTTCTTTCTCCCCCCCCCCTATATGTACTCACTGTCTCTCTCTCTCCCTTTCACTGTCTCTCTTCCTCTCTTGCCATTCATCTTTCATTTTCTTGCATCTATTTATCTTCTCAAACACCTGCGTGCAGATACTCACTCACACACACACACACACACACACACACACACACACACACACACACACACACACACACACACACACTCGCACACACGCACATCATCTCTCTTTTACTTTCCGCTTCATCTCTTCATTATCTTCTCTCTTACTCTCTCTTTTTTTTATTTCTTCTAATTTCTCCACCCCATACACACACACACACACACACACACACTATAGTGCGATTCTACGCTTTGGTACTTTTCATGGAAATTTATACCCCCATGCAGGCCACACAGTGGGTTTGGCTTCTCAGCCGCCTCACATCTTCAAGTTTCCTATTTATCATCAAACCTACACACTTTTTCTTGACTTTTTTCACTGAACCTGCAACAATCGTTTCTTCTTTCAAATGTATCTTGATAAAACTTGTGTGTGTGTGTGTGTGTGTGTGTGTGTGTGTGTGCATGCCTGTGTGTGTTGTGTGTGTGTGTATATTTATACCATTATTAATAAAATCGGCTAATTTTCTGTTACTTTAAATTTCTTGCCAATAAGGCAATCATTAGATAGTATTTAAGTAAAGAAGTTTTCCAAAGACTATGATTTTATCTCAAGCATTCCCTAGCACCAGAATGTAGGTTGCAAACTCTTGGTTGATCCATCAACACACACACACACACACACACACACACACACACACACACATCATCATCATCATCATCCTCTTCAATATTATTTTACATCTGCTTTCCATGCTGGCATGGGTCAGGTGGATCATCACATTATAACTGGAGATTCTGCCCTTCTCGACGGGTCACTGTGCCTCTCTCAGACATTCCATTCTTGGCATGAATTCTACAGCTGAATACCTTTCACTGATTGTATCAGGTTCGTTTTAATCATGGTCCCTTTCGAATGCTGTCTGATGACATTCCTTGTTATACAGAATACCTGATAGAGGTGAAGGGGTGATGACAAGGGGGTGGGGCATGTATACTCTCTGGGTATACACACTGAGTGAAATGGCAAGAGAATCTAACTTATTTAAACAATTGCCTGAGGAGGCACATTTTACACCATGGATATGAGATAATGATTGCAAATCATCTCACCTGTGTAGTAAAGGTGTAAGAGTGGGTCGAAACAATTGTAGTGATTTTGAATAAAGAATGTTGCTAATTCTATTGTCTGTCATCTGTCTATTTATATAAACTCTTCAGCTACTATGGAATTCTTGTACATTCAGTAATGCAAGCATTTCCAATGTAGGATGACATCAGGTAGCCAATAACTGCGGATGAACTTTGTAAAGCATTCTACAGGCTCTTTACTTGAATCTTACATATGCATACATACATACATACACACATGTGTGTGTGCGTGTGTGTGTGTGGATGTGTGCATGCATGCGTGTATCTGTGTAAGTTTAAATGCATATGTTTAATATATATATTTATGATATAAAAGAACAAATGAGGTCTGCTGGTTTATATGTGTATATATATATATATATATATATATATATATATATTTCTGTTGGCAACCAAGCATCAGCCATTGATTTTCATTTGAAAAGAGACAGAAATTGAGTTATAAAATGTGAACAGTCGAGATATTGTAAATGTCTAATATTCTATAAAACTTCTGATTGGTTTTACTGTTTAAGATCAGTAAATCAATCAGATACAATGAATTTATTATGGCTTCCTCTATAGAATTCGTTTTTGTGATAATATTTTGTAAACCATTTCAAATATCTTGTTTTCCAGGTGAAATAGTTACATTCCACTCCTCAGTTATACATAGTCGTAATGGTACGTTGTGCAGCAAGGAATAATTTAAGGGGTTCATAATATGAGTAGAATCCTTTCTATTGATTAGTCTTGGACTTTTAGCACATTTAAAGACCTTGTTCTTTGTCCATCTATTGGGTTGGCAACTAAGTTCCTGCCGTTTTAGACCCAAGCCCTAGGGCTTGCACATGGAAAGAAAAGGAAGAGGATACGGAGTGTCAGTAGGTGTAGTAAATGGTGCATACTGATGTGGTACCTGTTAATCAAACAGAGATGAAGGCTAAAACAAGAAATAATATTTCAAAGGTACCTAATTTGAGAAGAGGTACTTGCAGGTGTTCTGTGATGTAATCAGTAATGCAGTTACACCTGGCAAGTGATAGATGTCAGGTTCATATCCCAACAGTGCTGATTGTTTCTGTCTCTGGGGATTGAAATGTCTAATAACAGTTTGCTTCTTTTTCTCTTTGTGCAAAAAAAAAAAAAAGAAAAAAAAGGTTTCCATTCTCAACTTTCACTTTCATAAATAAAAGAAAAAAAACATTTTATTTGTTACTTTTCTTTCATTCATTTTATAAACAATAACATCACCTGCTAAAGGTTTCCAGCATGCTAATCAATACTTAATTAAGTTCTGATGGTGAGGGATACAATAAAGACGATTTGTGTGAAATAAGTACCACCAGGTATTTTTGTTAGAATGCACCAGTTTATCAGTTTTCTTACCAATTTCTACATTTTTTCAGTAAAATAGTTTGGAAAAAGACATGTACACACACACACACACACACACACCAACTTTCTGTACTGTTTCCTTCTACCATACTTCATTGACCAAATATTTTTGACCTGTGACATCAGTAGAATAAATAAACTTGCTTAAGGTTCTACACTACTGTGGGCCCAAGCCAGAAGCATGTGAGAGAAAGAACAAACTCCACAACCACTTGATCATGGCTGCACTCCAGCATCTAAAACCATGCCCCCCCCCCCACTGAAAGCATAGAGAAAAGGAAGGATGGGGTAGATGGTGACAAATAAAATATCTTGGAGAAGGACACACAGACATAAATACAATTACGAATGTTCCCTTTTTGTGACTCTGGGGTGGTGGGGAGGCAAACATTTGTGAAGCTGTATAAATAAACATCCTGGCAAAGAATACACACATCTACGCACAACTGTTTGGAAATATAGGACATATGTGGACGTCTAAATATAGTCTCTTAAAAATATGATTTTGTCACAGAAGCTTCTAGATTCTAGGAGCTGTCCTTCATTAATATCGTTACCGCTTGTTGTTGTTGTTGTTATTGTCATTACTATTGTTGGTAGGCAATAAAGGATATGAGAACAATGATAATTTATATACAAATAAATGTAAACATAATTGATGAATTAAAATTAAATATGAAATTATAAAATAGAATAATTAAATATAACATTCCAAGCAATTTTTCTTTAAAAACATATCTCAAAAATTGACATAACTATAATGTATACATGTATATACACACACACATATAAGTAAGCATAGGTATATATATATATATATATATATATATATATATATATATATAGGGGGAGAATTCACAAAAAAACAAAAGATGAAGACAGGTGGTGTAGACAACAAACAGATGTATTAGTATAACTCTTGGGAAGTGAAAAAGTCTTTAACTTGACTCTTAGCAAAATACTCCCCCTGCAGCTGGCTTATCAAGAAGATGGCATCAGTTCTGCGTTTCCCTGATACAAAACCCAACTTGCATTGCATCTTGGATGACTTTCTCAAACCGATTCGGCTCTAACTCTTACTATGACTTTCTTGACCAAATCCAGCAATTTGATACCGACCTCACCCTCCACCGTACTTCCCTGTGTTGAAGTCATCTCCTTTACCCTTGTAACATCTGAGTACAATGTTGTTAGACCAGTCATTGATTACAACCTGATCGACAAGTCTGTAGCCTTTCCTGACAGACATCTTAGACGTTCTTGCTGATAATTCCAGATGCAATCACACCCTTTAAGTGCTTTTTTTCCCCTTCCTTTCATAAACTCACATGGCCTGCTAAACTGCCTTACAATCCAGAACACCTAACGCCTTCCACAACCGGCTCTCTCTCTCTGCTTTTCTCTCTCTCTGCTTTTCTCTCTCTCTGCTTTTCTCTCTCTCTGCTTTTCTCTCTCTCTGTTTTTCTCTCTCCCCGCTTTTCTCTCTCTCTGTACTTTCTCTCTCTCTCTTTCCTCCCCTCTCTCTCCTCCCATTCTCTTTAACTGTGACTAACTTTTCAAATAACAGCATGAATAAGGAACAAGCCATTAAAATATTAACTGGAAGTTGTTGTTATGATTTTAACCCCAGGCCAGTGAGATATGAGTACGCAGACTTGTGATCAATGGCATTCTAACCATGACCATCCCTGTTTTGTATATCAAAGATTACATTCGCCTCCTTCATTTTTTAAAGACTGTAGGGTGTGAATTTGACTGCTATTTTTAGTATGTCAAGTAGCTGTGTAGAAGACCCCTTAGTTATGATACTGTCTTTCCCTTTTTTCTTCTCAAGAAATACCACTGAAATTCAATCTGTATTTTATAGTAGTTACTTCCTGAATTAAATGTATAAATTTAAAAAAGTAATTACTTTTTTTATTTATTTTGAAATGGACCCAAACTTCCTTTTACAGGATTTCGTTTTTGTGGAGAGTAAACCATTAATGTTGAATGATGTTCATTCTATTTTGTAAGGGGATTTCTTGAAAATTTACTATTAATATTGTAAAAGTAGCATCAAGCAGAGAACTGGTTTAATCAGTGGGATCCTTGGCTAAATATCTGACTTTATTTGTGGGGTTAAGTTTGAGGATAACATATGGAATGCCGTAGGCAAGAAAATTACATAATTAGGGTAAAGTCTAGTCTTTTCTGTTTGCAGAATCAGTCTTTTCATACGAGTTTTCTTGATATTATTTCTCTGAAATAAATGCAGAGTTTATTCTGATTGGATTTGAAACAAGATCCATCAGATCTTGGGAACTTAACTGTAGCAGCTTCATTAATTTAATTTAACAAAGAAAGTGTAAAACTTTGCATTACTTTCCATGAAAACGGTTTCTGTTATACATTTGAAGTGAAGGATTGAAATAAAGGAACAAAAACAAGTGCATCTCCATGGCAAGAACCCCCCCCCCCCCCCCCCCCCCCCCCGGTGCCACTACTTCTCACCAAACTCTGGTAGAATGCAGAAACTAAGGACATGAAGACTATATGTAACAATTAGCAAATATTCTCTTGAAGGCAGAAACCAGAAGTACTGTAGATTCTAGATTCCTGTAGAAGATTGTCTTTCAAAATAATACACATTGGGTCAAGCAGAGTATAAGGCAAGTTCAGGTTGAGGGTGGTTTGGCTACTCTCTCTACCATCTAGAGGGGTCCTCATTGACTCATCTCGAAAATCATAATATATAAGAACTGATTCATTACTATAAATTTAGATGTAGAAACTAGTAGAAACTAGAAACTCGTAGAAACTAGTAGATTTACTCTTCATGTTCCTGTTACCACCCACCCTTATTAAACAACTTCTTTAAATGTTGGTTTTCTTTTCTTATTCAGGGTGGTCTTATATTTGAACATGAAGTTTTGGTCCATGTGAAGAAACGGGTTTAGAAATTGTAATTTCTTTGCAGTCTGGCTGCTGCAAAATATCAAAAGGGTTAGGGTTAGGGTCAGAACAACATAAAGGGAGTCATAAACACCCAGTTTAGGTACTCTTAGCATAGGAATTGCCTGTTCAGTTTAAAGGGGTCACTCAGCTGTTGAGTGTTTATTATTTCTCAGGGGACCTCTTCAGATATCCTGTCTGTAACATCTCTATATGAATTTGTGTCTATAGACACACACACACACACACACACACACACACACACACACACACACACACACACGTAAATGATATTGAAAATATACACCAATTTACATTCATACAAATGTTTGTTTCTCATGTACAAACATATATGCATTTACACTGATATAAAATGTATGTATGTTGGTATATATATATGTGTGTGTGTGTGTGTGTGCATATGCATACGTATATAAGCATGTGTGTGTATGCATGTATATGTATATATATGTGTGTGTGTTTATATATGCACACAAACACATACACATGTACATGCATATGTATATCTATTTTCATATAAATGTTTGTGTAAGAGAGAGAGAAAAAGAGAGTTAACTGTGATTTCATGCTTTTGTGCACACGCACATACAAGAAATTACTGTTCCCTCTCACATATACACACACACATATTTGTAATTCTACAGACATAATTAGAATTAGATTCCTTTATCGTTTCAATATCCTGGTCTTAGAATGACTGCATTGTGTTCCTGTGTGCTGTAAGAGGCAAGTGAAAAGGTTGTTGACCGAAAGGGCTTCAAAAATTCAGTCCAACCTAGGCCAGCCTGGAAAACTGGATATCAAATGAGGATGCTGATGGTAATAATGGTATTCCACACACCACTCACATATATATTTAAGAATTGTCATATCTTAATAAAGTTTTAACAAGGAGAGGGATAAATGGACACAGTGACTCCTGAGAAACTTAAGGAAACAGAAACTGAAAAAGATGCTTTTGTTGGTACAATCCACCTTACAACATGGACGCTGAGTGAAAAATATCTGATATTTAAGAAGAACTTACCTTTCAGCATAAATACTATTAAACGATACCAGAGTAAAACCAAAGTGATAGCATGTTGTCAACTTAATGTGATAGTCCCATGAAAGGGAAGAATGCTACTGTTATTTAGCCCTAGGAAACACCGTTTCCTGTTGATAATACACTATCACTTTATCGTGCTGCTACTGCATAAATCTCTCTGAGAGATTTAGAAATATATTATTTCTATTTTCAGAGTAAAACTATTACCAAATATTTAGCTACAAATATTTCAAAACTATCCTGTTCATTCAAATATAGACCGGAGAAAATAATGTTACCTGAATACTTGAAAAACAGGAAATACTTGTTGCTGAATCCTTCCTTCACAACAAAATATCAAAGAAGATATCATTGTGTAATCACAAATCTTTTGAAATATATCTTTGCTACCAACTCCTTTGCTTTTGTAGGAACTTCGAAGGATTCTTCTCTGACTTTTTCACATTCTTCCATTCTTCAAAAAAAAACTTGTGATTATAGATTCATATTGTTGAATTTTACTTTATTTTATTGATCTTATTTCTAACTTCTACCTTTTATAACCAAACTATTTTCTAGTAATATTCTAAAATTATATTTTGTGTTACTCACTCAGTAAATCTTTTTTTCTGTAATAAATGGTTTCTATTGTCTCTCCCCTATTTATAAATTTATCCAATTCAAGTCACAAGCTGATCCTTTTCCTCCACAATTTATTCTCATACCTTCAAACTCATGGTTCTGTCTTCATGGTCTGCTATCTAATCACCTGCCTCTTAACATTGAGCTGCTTTTGTAGGATAAATTTACATCCAACCAAATAACCTCTCTGTATCCATCTTACATGTTATGACCTGATTTAGTATTTATTGGTCCACTATAATTGTACAGCAAGAATGCATGATTCTAATTCATACAACTAAACTAAGTTCACTTTTCCAGAAAAATAATTTTTTCATCATTCTAACGCATAAAATCCTCAACATAATCAGAGATAAGATTCTCAAGCTTTGCATTTATTCTTGTCTCAGCAGATACTTATTTGGTAAATTCTTTTCCTGATTCCTTCGAATATATCATCTTGTATGTTTTACTTCCTCTAGAAATCTACTTAAAAAACATAACTTCCAGTTAAATAATATATTCCTGATATTTATAAATTATTTGTGTACGTAACCCAGTTACTGAGATATAACACCCTTCAAACTAATGGAATTAATTATGTCTCGTTAATTATATTCTGTTAAAATAAAATGATATACAACCCCCATCCTTAATACTGTCTGCTCCACCCACACTTTACATGGCTCCCTCCATGGGCCACCAAATCATTTCAACTCCTCCACCATGTTGATGGGTTGGCGTAGTGAATAAATTTAATTCGATTTGCTTGAAAATCTTTGATCATAACCTGTTCAGCGCAGATACTTGAGAGAGAGAGAGAGAGAGAGAGAGAGAGAGAGAGAGAGAGAGAGAGAGAGAGAGAGAGAGAGAAAGAGAGAGAGAGAGAGAGAGAGAGGTGGGGGTTAATGAAAGGGAAAAAAAAATCTAAACCTGACAATTTTAATTCTAAAGTAATTGTTCTAAACTTCCCTCGAAAATCACATTTAAAAGGTATCAAAAATATTTTGGGACGATTTGGCCAGTGATGGATTGACCTGGGGATGAATTGATCAACGACGAATTGACTGGGGACAAATTAACCGATGACGAAGTAACCAGGGATGAATTGTCCTTGCACCCAAAGAATGAGTAGACCTTCAATAATTCTCTACAAATCTCCCATTTTTTTTAATTACAGGAACTCTTGGAGACTAAACGGAAACAAAATATTTTCTTTTGAATTTTTGCCTATAATTCTTTGGAACACCTTGACCACACCTCTCTATCATCATCATCATCATCGCCATCATCATCATCGCCATCATCATCATCATCATCAGTGTCAAAATAGGGAGGGTCAAGCAGAGTCTTCTGGGTAAGAATTCTGAATGAACAGGAAGTAGTTCAACTCCCTCACCCCCACAGTATTAGTGTCCTCCACCCCCTCTTTCCTCCTTCATTTTCTTTTTCATTCATTCATTCATACAGTCGCTCCTTCTTTTCTTTCTTTTTAATTTCTTTTAAAGGAGGCTTCATGTTCTAACGAGGCCAGGCTGTTTACAAAAAAATTAAACGAGGAAGTCTGACCTCAATAATAAAGAACAAACCAAAAAACAAATAAAACAACAAAAACCATATAAGTTTCTTATATTTTCTGCACTCATTCTGAAAGTCTTTTGGTTAGCACCAGTCACAGAAGTCGGTTGTCATTCTAATTTCTGTTTAATGTGGTATTTTGTGATTCTATTTATTTATTTATTTTTTTTTGTATGTGTGGGAGTAAAGTAAGGAATGAGAGACCTGTTCGTTGTACTGAAGTTCTTCGTTGGGTGCTTGTGGCCTCGATTGGGTTGCTTATAATGGTATGCTTCTTGAGAAATGGCGGAGGTGGCTTCCAGTAATCCGTTCCACTGAAAGTTGAACAGGATATGAGATTTATATGATTTCAAGGTTCTTGTGACTTTTCCATCACAACTTCTTAAGAATCAGCAAGCAACAGACATCGAAGGAAGGCGGCATTTAATGGTAGGCGGCAATAGACCGAAGGTAACGTTTCTGTGATTTTAAGTTCTTAGTTGTTCAGGCTTTCACAGACAGACTCAGTCAATGGAATATTTATTGTACAAACAACTCTGAGATGGCTCAGATACACACACACACACACACACACACACACACACACATACACATACGGGCACACACACGAGCACACACACACACACATACATACATACATACATACATACATATATATATATATATATATATATATATATATATATATATATATAATGTTTAAATCTTTTTCTTTTGTTTCAATCATTGGACTGTGGCCATGCTGGGGCACTTCCTCTAAAGATTGACTTGAACCCCAGTTCTTTTTCATTAAGCTTAGGACTTATTCTATTGATGTCTTCTGCTGAACTGCTAAGTTATAAGGATATAGACGAACCTGCTCTGTTTGTGAAGCAGTGTTGGGGGACAAATATAAACACACACACACACACACACACACACACACACACACACAAACAAACACAGACACATACACCCCCTCCCTATATACACCCCCTCCCTATATACACCCCCTCCCTATATACACCCCCTCAGTGGTACTGTAGTGAGTATACCACCAGGGACTCTAAGCAAGCAATCGCCCAAACTATGGAACAGCATTTACAAATATTTAAATGTTTTTCTTTTTTAGTGGTTTCATCAGAAACGAAAGGCAGCGTTTCTGATCCTATATGGGGTCTCTGTCACTAATGGGGAGGGGGGGGGGGGAGAAGAGATAAAGTTCTCCTCTGATCAGAATCCATGCCAAATGATACTCAAAGGCCAGGTGGTGGTGATAAATTGAATAGGAATGGTCTTTCTGGTAGGTTTCAGTACAGTTTCTACCAACCAAATATCACTTACAAGGTTCCAGTTAATCTGTAGCTATTGCAGAAGATTCTTGTCCAAGATGAGAATTGAACCCAAAACCATGGAGAATTGAAGCAATCTTCTTGAGCAAGTAGCTGGGCCTGCATCCATTATGAAAGGTAGGTTCTACTTTTGTAAGTTTTTTTCCGAAAATAACTCAAGACAAACCTGATTAAAACACTGTTTGTTTTTAAAAAAAGCAGGTTAAAGATCACTGGACTGGAAGCACAAAATGGTTAAATACATTCCTAGAAGAGCTGAGTTTCGCAGGTAATTTATGAACTGTTATGGAACTCTGAGAGGAAAATATATATAAAGAAAAATTGAAATAAAAACCAAACTAATAAAGAAATTACAAAAATGCTAACAGGTAGCAGCAGAAAGTTGGTTAAACAGAGAAATGGTTGTGAGGAACATTTGGTAAAAATTTGCCAAATTCTTTCACTAATGGGAACTGCTTAACAAAGTTTAGCAGCAAACTTATTGATATAGTTTTTATTCTTTTAGAAAATGCCACTAAGGTGAAAGAATCCTGAATATAAAAATCTTCAGCCATCATCATCTTTGGTAATGCTTAGTGGCATTTTGACGGCATCAACTTTGCTTTTCATCCTTTCACATACAATAAAATAAATACCAGTTGAGTACTGGGGATTGATGCAATAGAGTAGCTCCCACCTCCTCCAAAATCCCAAATAATAATTTCTGCCATAGGCACAAGGCCTGGAATTTTGAGGGGAGAGGACTAGTCAATTACATTGAACCCTGGTGAGTAACTGGTACTTATTTTATCAACCCCTAAAAGATTGACAGACAAAGTCAGCTTCAGCAGAATTTGAACTCAGAACGTAAAGATGAACAACATGCTGCTGAGCATCCTGCCCGGTGTTTTAACGATTCTGACAGCTCACTCGCCTTACTACTACTACTACTACTACTACTACTACTATTAATAATAATAATAATAATAATTTCCAATTTTGGTAAGATTTCATAGTTGTATTGTCAGTAGAATTGACTTCAGAATAATGAAAGACAAAATCAATTTAATTAATCTGAGGACTTTGACTAGAAATAATTTCATCAATTCCTAAAGAAGGAAAAGTGAAAGGCTAAGTCAATCACTGCATCAGGGGGCAAGTGATGGAATCATTCAGAGGGAAATGAATTTGTCTGGCGTTCTACTGATTATGCCATTTGAAATTCTTCAGAAATATTAATCAGAAACAACAACAACAATGACGACGACGACTGTTGTTTCTAGCAAGTTTGGTGACCATGTAAACGTTTTCTCATTGACATGTTGGAGCGTGGTGGTGGTGATGGGGGTAAGGGAATTGTTGTTATTTTTAGTGTGAATGTGGAGAGGGGTATGTTTTGTGTGTGTGTGTGTGCGTGTCTGTGTGCATGTTTGAGGTGGTAGTGGGGGGAATGGGGGTACGCATGAAGAGGTTTCAGAAAGGAGGGATTAAAAGCGTGTGTGTGTGTGTGTGTGTGTGTATGAGAGAAAGCAAGAGAAAGGGGGAGAGAGTGAAAGAAAGAGAGAGAGAGAGGGAGGGAGAGAGAGAGAGAGAGAGAGAGAGAGAGAGAATCTTCGTTATAATTAAGTGATTAAGTAATTCTATTAGTCTCAATGTCTTTTTTTTTCCTCTTTTGTTTTGTTACTTTTGTTGTTGTTTTTTTTAGCATTTTTCTTGTGAGACTTGTTGCAAGGATTTTGTTACTGAAGAACCTGAAAATACATCAAAGTTCTGAGATTAAATCTTGGAGAATTGTTTCTAACTTTAATTACTTTCCTGACAACTGGAAGACAGCTTCATTGAGAAGGATGAGAGAGACCATACTTAACAATGATAATAATAATGATAATAATAATAATAATAATAATAATATGTCAGTCTACTTCATTTTTTTAAATATATTATCCTTTGATTGGCTCCAAGTGTCCCCTCGTTATGGGGGACCTTTTCCTTGTTCCAATTTTATTGACATAAACTTCATACTGTTATGTATTCCCAATCCTTATTCTGTTTCTAAAATGTCTTGAAATTTTGATAATAATATATAGCAACTTTATTTTATATACTTTTGACCTAGGTGCCTTGTGATAATAATTCCCTTGCTCCATTATAAACTGGTCTGCAAGTAGAGAACCCCCACTCCCATAGTAGTTTGTCACCAAACCCTAAGAAATTTTATAACCATATCATCCATGTTTACTGTCTATACTGTTTACCCCTAACCCTAACCCTAACCCTACAAAGAAAATGCCAGTCTCCTCTTCCTATTAAGCTTTGGATCACTAGGTGTGATAGGATGGTCCATAAATCAGAACCCAAAAAACAAATAAATCAGTGACAGTTAAAAATCTGCTTAGAATTAATTCCTAGCCTGTATGGTCTGGCTAAGTCAAAATGGTTTTCTCTGTATTCTTCCTTTCTACTTGGAGAGTTTAAATGTAGTTATAAAAATATGTCCTTCTGTTGAAATGGAATTTCATTAAATTTCTATATCTTTGTGCAACTGAGGATTGCTCTGCATATTACATTTGATGTAATGCTCACATTGCTTAAATAAATGGAGTCGCATGAAACGATCATACAGCATTACCTTTGGATATCCTTGTTGCTTATTTTGACTATATATATATATATATATATATATATATATATATATATATATATATATAGAGAGAGAGAGAGAGAGAGAGAGAGATATATACATACATACATACATACATACATATATATATGCATACACACACACACACACACACACACACAAAAATGGGTTCTACAGTTTCCACATACTGAATCTACACACAAACATTGGTTTAGATCTGTGCTAAAGTAGAAGATGCTTTCCCAAAGTGCCATGCAGCGGGATTGAACCTGAAACCATATGGTTGGGAAGTGCATATATATATAGAGCTTTGACTGTGTTATTTATGTTTTGTTTCTCTCAGAAATCCAACAGGAATATCTTATTTTTCAACTTGAACTGATTAGAACCTGTGATCTGTTTGTTCACGGTTGAGGGGATTTCTTGATTTTGCTTGTGTTTTTATTATTATTATTTAATCTGAGACGGTTATTTTTAAACACTCACCACTTGTTCTAATCAGAAGTTATTGAGTGTGGAAAATTTATGTGAGAGATAATCAGCATCAGTGAATAAGTTTTACAGCAAAGGGAAAATGAATTGATGGGTGTTTTGAACTAACTATATAATTATATACATACATATACACACCCATACATATATGTTCATATGTATGTAGGTAAGAAGAGAAAACAGCAGGGTAGACTAAACACACAACTTTACCAGATATGATAAGAAATAATGAAATAGTTAAGTGATAGGGAAAGGCTATGGCATCATTTTCTCATTATTTTCGTTTCTCTTATCTCTCACCTCTCCACCATTTACTGCTGATATTACAGAAGTTTCACTTCTGATTGGCTAACAGCATCCATTCTTCATTAGAATTGATGCTTTGAGTTAAGTCTGTTTCTGACCTCATCGTTCTGGGTTCAGTCTTAGGATAATGGGTTTGAACCAAGATATCACAGAACCCTTATTATCTACAATATCCATTCCATTACCTCATAGATTATGTCTTCAGATCCTAATGCAGAAGTTCCTTGGTTGTCTTTGCCTTTTATTTTTCAAGAACCAAGAAAGCAGCCGTTTATTCTTAATAATATTTTGGGAGAGACCTACTTGAATATTTCCCCTCTCTTCCACACACACACACACATGGAAGAATATCTTTGATAAGTATTGAAAATACCTTCAGAGTCTAAAATATAAAACGAGACATTTAAATAGATACCAGCACCCAAAAGGATGAAAGACAAAGTTGATTTCAGTGGAATTTGAATTCAAATCGTAAAGATGGACAATACGCTACTAAGCATTTTGTCTGGCATGATAACAGTTCTGTCAGCTCACCACAATAATAACAAGAGCACTCAGGGAGCACAAACCTCTGCCAAGGCGATACCAATGTCCTCTCAACGATTAGCCAGAGATGATTTTTAAAATGAGAATATCTGAAATAAACTTGACTACTCTCACAAATGAGAATACGAAAAATGTACCCGACCGTTCTCAAAAATTAAGTAGAAAAAGCAAGAAAAATAATCCAGAATCCTTGTCTGGTACTGGATCGATCCCAAAATCTAATCAGTTTGTGCCAGTCACGAGGCCAAACATCCCTGAAAGTTTCATCCAAATCCATTCAGCAGTTCTTGAGAAATCTTGACCATGGACAAATAGACAAACATGACTGAAAAACAATACCTCCACCCTCGCTAAGACAGAGGTGATAATAATAATAATAATAATGATGATGATGATGATGATGATGATGATGATGATGGTGATGATGGTGATGGTGATGATGATGATGATGGTGATGGTGATGATGATGATGATGGTGATGGTGATGATAATCCTTTCTAGTATAGGCAGAAGGCCAGACATTTTGCCTGAAGGGGTCTAGTTGATTAATCAATCCCAGTGTACAACAGGTGCTAATTCTATTGACACCCCACCCCACACACCGACACCACCAAGAAAAAAACCAAAATGGAAGATGAAGTTGACTCTGGCAGGATTTGAACTCAGAGCATAAAGAGTCAGAGGAATTGCTGCTAAGCATTTTGATTGATGCACCAGGGATTCTGCAGAACTCCCTACCTACCTTCCTCCTCCTCCTCCTCCTCCTCCTCCTCCTGATGATGATGATGAGATGAAGTGTCACAGCCAGATGTTGGGATGACATATCATTGATAATGGAGGAGAACGAGGGAAGGGAGGAAGGGTGAGAGTATAACAATGAGTTGTCTTGTAAAGTAAGGGGAGTGGTGGGAGGATAGGATACGGGTGGTGGGGGTGGGGGTGGCATATGGAAAGTGGATGCTTCACAGAAGGAGACGAAAGGAAATACATCACAGACTGGGAGCAGGGGGGGGGGAGATTGAAACTGATGTGGGAGTTGGCTTTCAGATTTATGTTTTCCACAAATTATATATATATATATATATATATATATATATATATATATATATATATATATATATATATATATATATACATACACATATATATATAATATAAATAATATATAAATATAAATAATATATAAATATATGCATATACACACATATACACGTACATACCTACATCTATATGTATATATACAAACATATATGGGTAGAGGACGTCAAAAAAACGTGAGCAAAATGAGAACCGAGACAGGCAATATAAAGAACAATCCCTTCATCAGTTGTTCCCTGTTTTATCTACTTTACATTTCGAAGGTAGGGACAAGACAAGACATGACTTCGTTAAATTAATCCTTCCCGCAAAGCAAATTAAATAAAATTTGGGAGTTTTTGTGGAGGGTTAAAGTGGTAACAAAATATTATATTATCAAATGCCATTTCCAAGTAAGTTTTATCTCTCTTTCTCTCTCTCTCTCTCTCTCTCTCTCTCTCTCTTACTTTCTCTCTCTCTCTCTCTCTCTTACTTTCTCTCTCTCTCTCTCTCTCTCTCTCTCTCTCTCTCTCTCTCTCTCTCTCTGTATATATATATATATATATATATATATCAGTGGCGTGCGGTGACGTCCGAGGTTGGGCATGCAATGAATTTCTTCCCCCACCCCCGGCAATTTTTCAGTAAAAGAATTTTCGTATTCCTACGATTTACATATGGGAGATTCTGAATATGCAATCACCCCCGTATGACCTAAAATAGGCAGGGAATAAAAAATGACTCTGTAGAGATGAGCCTGAAATAAGTGTATTGTTTGTATTTTTCCCTCTCTTCGAAACGTCAGTACTTTCCCATCCTCACTCTCCCTTAAAAATGTCTAAAAATCATAAGTGAAATGGAATAAAGATGAAATTGGATTCTGTTAATATTTTTGCATATTCGGAATCTTTGTTAAAGGTAGGAATCCGAAAAAATTTTTTTCACAAACTTTCGTTTTTCAAAGGGGTGCGATTGTGCATTAGCCCCTATACCTGTTGGTTCAGCTGAATCAATTTGAAATGATTTAATAAAGAGAACACATTTAGTTACATTATATGGCCATGGTTTTAGATAGTTACGCTCTCGAAGACAAGTCAGGTGCTTTATCATGCTACTTGTCAATTCCGGGAAAATTATTGATAATCAAGCAGACTGTTCTGAGACTTACTGAACTCCATATATTAAAAGACTACGTCTCACGCACACACATTGAAAATACACGCATATACATGAATACACACACAATGAAAGACAGCGAAAATTCAACATTGTAAAAATCCCCCACCCCACCCCACCCAAAAAAACTGTTGTGGCAGAAGTCAACATCTCTGAGATTGAAACAAGACATTTACGGCCGTAAATAGACTACACCCAGCAGCACAGAAAGGAAAACCTATGTAGGTTAGGTGTGACGAAGAAGTCGAACCATTTCTCCTGCGAAACAATACTGATGTAAGAAGGTCGAACCTTCCGTTATAACAAACACTAACCAAAACCTGCAATATATGCCCTTTAATATATTAAGTTTTTTTTTTAATGTTCTAAAATGTTATTTACCTAATTTCTAAATTAATTCAATTCTTCGATCTTTCTGGGCAAATATATCTATCATATTTTCATAGAAATCTTCTCTTTTCATCAATTGTTGTAATAAATCTTTTTCAGTTGACATTAGTGCTAACCCAGACAGTCTTCTTTCTCATGTCGCATTTCTTTGATATGTTTTGATTCTACTTAATGCAGAAAAGGATCGCTCTACAGAAGCAGTGGTGGACGGAATTGTCAAAATCATCTTGCACAGATTGAAGGGTTCTCACATAGCTTCAACAAGGTCACTGCTGTAAATGTAACTCATTAAATGACTTACAGTTCGCATTTTAAAATATTTCATTGAATACATCACATTGAGCTTACTTTGTAATCGTATTACATCAAAAAATCTGCCATAAGTAATTTTTAAAGAATCTAATGAGTCCACAGGAAATTGTTTGCAATACTCATCAACTTTGCTGAAATTCAAAAGTTCCGTGAATTTAAACTCTTCTAAGGATGAATATCGTGCTTTTATTTGGTCAACTATTGTACTGATAATTTTGTTATAAAGCATTCTATAATGTCGTTGGGGCTCAATAGATATATTTTTGGATCTCTGAATTCCGATTCCTGCATTGACTCTATATTTCCCCCCTAATATATCATAAAAGATTGAAAAATTATCAAGTTTTGAAAAAGGCTACGTTTATATAAGAACACACGTAAATTGTCTGAGTAAATTTTAAGTCAATTTCAACAAAACGGAAAAAATAACGTTAGTAAAATTAATTTAAGATTAATTAGCTACTTCTGAAATAAGAAATATAATATAGATAATATTGTTTATTTCAGAACATTCCAAAAATATAATAGTGCAAATAGATGCTTTGGATGACAAAAAAAATTCAAACTTACCGCCAGGTTGTTCCGACATTTCAGATGGCTAACTGAGGAATTATGGGATTGCTCTGGTTCGGGCCAGAAAGTGGAACGAAGTTAGCAACAATTGTACACTAACAAAGAGTGAGAGGGAGGGGGTGTCATGTGGTCTTCTCAAAGCAGACGAACGAGTCACTGAGAGAGGGGGAAGAGGAGGCAGAATATATTAGAAAACACCTGGACGAGTTTCTTTGAAACAAAATGAATATTTTATCGAAATTTCCGATGATATGGATAAAAAATTACAGGTTATGCAGCGCATACCTTGCTTGCCTGAGAGTGTACGCCCCTGATATATATATATATATATATATATATACATGCATATACATAAAGTAGAGTATATGTAATCTTTTATTAGCTGAGAATAATGCCACATGAGCTACTGAAGGGTAATGTTGTATCCTCATCTGTTAAACGACTGTATGTGTGTGTTCATGTGTGTTCATGTGTGTTCATGTGTGTTTATGTGTGTGTGTGTGTGTGTATGTGCGCAAACATGTTTGTGGGTCTTTGTGTGTATTAGATGGAAAATGTTTTTACTCCCTGTATCCCCTGATAAGAATCTTAAACTAATTTCCTGTTGAGAGATTTGAAAGAATGGGTTAATAGCATGGTTCTTGCGATAATTAAGCTATTTAAAAAGGGGCTGAGGGAAGCTTACAGTTACAATATTAACAAGTGTCACATGACCCATATGTCACATGACTGTAGCAATATGGATACATTAAGCGTCAGAGCTGTGATCCTTGACAAACTCATGTATTCATGTGTAAATCCCAACGTACACACATACACACTCTTCTAGATGTACATAAGCACACACAGTGTCTGCACTATATATATATGTATGTGTGTGTGAATTTATTAATAAACATGTTTGTGGCAGTATACACACATATACACATGGGTAGTATGTGTGTTTCATATTATATATTTATATGTATTTATTCATAAATTTGTTGTGGGAATTGATATATATAAATTCTCACAACTTATATAATCAGAATAAAATCTGATGTAAACAAATCTCGTTTGACTCCTTGTTGTCATAAAAATGTTGACATTAAAACAATGGTTAGGAAAATAATGCGGATATATGTGTGTGTATGTATGTTATGTATATATGTATGCATGTGTATGTAACATATGCGTGTGTATTATGTTATGTATTGGGTTGGCAACTAAATTCCTGCCGTTTTTTTAAATTAAAATTTTTTTAAAGGTTTAATAGAAAATAACAACGAATTAATCAAGAATCTCTTCACCCTTGCTGTTTACAACTTCTTCCCAACATTCAACAAGATTTTCAATACCTCGTTCGACTCGAAAAATTGATCCAACCAAGCTCTCAATTCTGCAGCAGTTTTGAACTCCGTGCATAGCATTTGAAAGAGATCGAAAGAGGTGGAAATGTGTTGGTGCCAAAACAGGAGAGTATGGCGGGTGTGGCTGCACTTCCCAGCCATGCGTTTGAATAGCTTCCTTGGTCATATTGGCGATATGAGGGCGGGCGTTGTCGTGCAGCAGAAGAACTCCATGCTGACGATTAGCTCTTTTCTCTTGAATAGCCATGTTGAGTCGTTCCATCTGTTGAACACAGAGTTCTGTGTTGACCGTTTGGTGCCGTTCAAGCAATTCGTAATGGATAATCCCTTCCCAGTCCCACCATATGCACAACATCGCTTTACGCGGATGAAGATCTTGTTTCATGCGCGGTGTAGCTTGTTTACCGGGGCTAAGCCATTCCTTACGCTGCTTCCTATTGATGTACAGGCACCATTTTCCGTTGCCAGTAACAATTCGGTAAAAAAATCGTTGCGTGTGTCCATGAATTGAGCGGTGACGAGCAAGTAAACCAGAGAAGATTGTGGCGTGTTGACTTTTTTTGTTGTCATTTAAAGCATCCGAAACCCATACTCCAGTTGAAGACTGAGGTAATATAGAATGTTCGATGTAAACCTCAAAATTGTGAAATTCTTGATTCAAACCTCTATGAGAGTTTCTTGTTGGTCCATGAAGCAACAACAACAAGGAGCACATTGCAGCATCTTAGTATGTACAGGGCATGAAATAAAGAAAAAACTTCTGTGTGTGTAAGCACTACCAATAAAGAATTCCACCCACCCCACCACAAACAACTACAAAAAACAGATTTTTATGGAAGATTTATTTAAACAAAATAACCAAAATTCCTCACACAGATACAACAAACAAAATATACCATGAAATTTATCACAAATTGAGTGATAAACAATTCTGAATGTAGCATTGATAATTTTATCAGATATAACATTATTCCCATGACCCTTTGTGACTCAATGTGAATGACACATCTTGAAAATGTTAATAGCTTTAAGAACACAATTGTTTGAAACTAAACATGCAGAACTAACAAAGAAATATGGAAAATTGTTAATAAAAAAGATTAACCTTGTCTTTATTATAACAAATGTCTGAAAAACTAAATGGTGAGAGGAGATTTTGCATGCTTGATTTAGATCTGCCAGTGGAAACGTTAGTATATTTGTATGTTGCTATAAAGGAAGCGACAGATGGTAATAAGAAAGACGAATTTTATAGAAAACTTCAAGAGCAGTTGGAAAGATAACAAATGGATTTACTGCCATGTATAGAAAACTTTAATTCTGAAGTAACAAAACTGTCATTCTGGTTTTTCTTAATGTTTTTTGAAATCAAAGAATGGAGAAAATGATTAGAACTGGATTATGGCTTGTTAGTTTTTTTGCATGACAACGAGGATGTGGCAATTATTTTTTAGAGTAACGGAATATACACAAATATACTTGGATTTATCTAGGCAGGAAACATTGGGATTAAACTGATCGTATTGCAGCTGATAAATAACATAGGACCTCACTAAAAGATGTAAAAAAAATGAGAGAGAAGTTGGTATTGGCAGCAAGGAATAACTTCCAAATTCCAAGAAAACATAGAGGATGATAAATAGAATTTTGACTTCAAGGTCTGAAATAAAGAAAACGAGAACTAATGAATATGTAAAAGTGTAGTTTATGTGAGAATGTAGTGATAAATAATTTATTGTTGTAGAGATATGAATGGATGAAGAGGAAATAGGGAAGATGTACGTCTGTTGTGAAATGACATTCAAGAAGAAGTGAAAATAACAGAAATGAAGAAAGAGGAAAAGAGGAATTACAAATAAAGCTTGGGACATGATTGAGAAAAAAGGAAGAGAGGAAAAAGAGAGAACGTGAAACTGTAAGTAATTATAATCAAAGATTACCAACTCTAAGAACTGAATATGGAAGAGTTAATAGTGAAGGAAGAAGACTCATAGAAAGTGATAAGAGGAAAGACTTGAATGACAAATGAAGATAAGACTGAAGCTTAAATGAAGACAGGGGGGGGGGGTGGAGGAGGAGTGTCAGATTAGTTTAATAATCTATTAAAGAAATTATGCCTATGGAAAACAGAGAACTTCTGTTTATAGAAAGGAACTTACTGAATAAAGATAAAGAAAAAAAGAAAGAAGGAAGCAGTAAAAAACATACCAATTCCATAAAAATGGAGAAGATGTCTTTCCATCTGAGCAGGAGCTGAATATTGAAACAAAGGAGATGACATTTGCTAAGGTAAGAAAAGCTATAAAGCCATCGAGGAATTGTTCAGAACAAAGCATAGAAGGAAGAACAACCAAAATGGTAAAAATTGATAGAACCATAACATTAATTGTAGTCACAAAACTGTTTAATTGCATTTTGGGAACAAGTGGAATTTCCTGAGATTGGGAGAAAGAAATTACAAAAAAAAAAACAAAAAACATTATAATAATGAAAAAAAATAAATAAATAAAAGATAGAAGGGAAACCTGTCTGAGTGTTAGAACAAGAATGATGTTATTCTCTCACCTTTGCTTATCAGCATTTCATTTGGTTCTCTTTGTTCTGAGTTCAAATTTCACTGAGGTTCATTTGCATCTTTTTGTGTGTGTGTGTGTGGGGGGGGGGGGGGAGTTTAAAATAGTCCCTGGCTGAACACTGGGGGTCAATGCAATCGACTGACCCACCCCTTCTAAACTTGCTGGCCTTGGTACCAAAATTTGGAATCATTAGTAAACTGGTGTTTAGAACTTAACAAGAAATCAGAAGAAGAAAAATCTCAAACATGAAAGATTTTGTATTAGAACCGGAATCTGTCTCAAGTAGATTGGTATCGAAAGAATAAAAGATTTTTTCGTGTTCCTATATTCTAAAGAACATATAGCCTTATTACCATAAAATGGTGAAGCAGTGGAAGCCAGATAGGATTGTTTTCCTTTTGTTTTGTTTGTGATGGCCGCATTTTTAGATAAGTCGCAATTTCTGTTCAAGAGTTTATTGACCTTATATCAGGTGAAGACAGGTAGATCGGAAATGCAAACTGCAACAGCTATGTTTATTGTCTACACTTTCTCTTGCCATTTCAAACTGCGAAGAATGAATACAAAATAGATCAGGTGTGTGTTTATCAGGTGAAAGAGTAATTAACAGTTCATATTGCAGGAAAAATAAAAAAATAAAATCAAATCAATCCAGATGTGTTTATTATGCGTAGATGCACTTCAAAAGAGTTGTTTTCCCAAAACATCAAACTATTTCTCTCTCTCTCTCTCTCTCTCTCTCTCTCTCTCTCTCTTTCTGTCTGTCTGTCTGTCTCTCTCTGTATATATATATATATATATATATATATATATAAGTGCACATGTATACTTATACACACACACACATATAGACAGAAAGAGAAAGAGAGGAAGGTAGATGCCTATGCACACACACACAGACACTCACACACACACACACACGCACACTTGCATGCACCCCCCACCCACCTTGCATGTCTGTTTGTGATGTATTTTGTCTCACAGTCTGATGAGTCTGTTCCTAAGAAGCCATGGCCCATTGTGTGTTGACAAAAGACTGTCTACTCTGACAACAGCAAACCACAACAAACACATTCCCTAACCGCACGGACGACATTTGAAGGCATCGTCTGCTCATGTATCAACCCTTTTTTTCTTTTTTTTATCTTTTTGCTGTTAGAGTCGCTTTTTGCTGTTAGAGTCATGTTTCTCTTGCAGACATCTCTAGCCTGAAGATGGCATTATGTTTGTGCTCTTTTGCCAGAAGCCAACTCCTGTTGCAGCAGGCCTTTCTGGGTCCATCCATCTAACTCGTGGATGTAACTGACCAAACCAGCAGAAACGTTGTAGAAGCAGAATAGAAAGGTTGGGTGTCTGGGCATGGACCAGAACCTTATTTCCGTCAGTTCAGTTGGTCCACTTGATGGCCAGAAAGTGTCTTAAACTGTGAAGGTGAAAGGCAGAAGGCATTAAAATATCATTCTCAAACCCCAATACTTGTACAGTGTCAAAGGAAATGGTAAAATAAATTTTATTACAAAAATTGTTAATTAAATTTCCTAAATGTCTTTTGAAACTTTTATATAAATCACAGCATTAGAAAATTTGCAGAATTATTGTGTCTGGCAGAGATGTTTGAATGCCGGGCAAAAAGTATCTGTGTTTAGGTTCTGAGTTCAAATTCTGCCATGGTCGGCTTTGCCTCTTGGGATCAATAAAATAAGAACCAGTCAAGTGCTGGGGTCAATCTAATCAACTTGGCCCCGCTCTGAAATTCTTGGTCCAGTGCCAACATTTGAAACCAATATGATGCATAAGTCATGCTGCTTTCTGTGAAAGCTATTTGCAATTTTAGTTGTATTTGGAAAAAAAAAAAGAGTATTTCATTGAAATAATCGCAATCATTGTCAAAAGAGTTTAGAAAAAGCCTGGAACCATAGATATAAACTAATACATTTTTATGATTTCTACCTGGAACAAACGGATTACCTGGTGCTTTTAAATTGCTTATCTCAATTATCAGATTATACATGTAACATCTAATTTGCTTTACACCTGGTCGTCATTTATTTTACATTTGTGGAAGTGAATTTTGTGTTACCAAGAAATGTTATTAAATGTAAGTTCGTTTGTAACATTCCTATTCATATCGACTGAGTAGAGTTCTAAATATTTAATCATTTGTTTGGTGTGTGTGTGTGTGTGTGTGTGTGTGTGTGTGTGTGTGTGTGTGTGTGTGTATGTGTGTGTGTGTGCGTGTATGGATGGTTATGTCAGAGTGTGCTGTGAATTTCAAGCCCAGAGCAAGGTTCCATACAGTTTTTTTTTAATGGGTGGAGTAAAAGACTAGCCTCTCTATGAGTATATATACATCCTTATATATTCGCATGTTTTTGTGTGTGTGTGTGTTAATGTATAACATGACCAACTTTGTTGTGTGATTCTAAGAACATGAGGCTGAAAGATGTTTTACTTCAAGACAGCAATCTTTCCATGCCATTCCCTTGTTTAGTTATTTACATCCAATTTCTCAAGATTCCAAATGTGTCATGGTTTATTCTTAGAAACAACTATTTTTACAACTGGACAGTCTTCTAGTCATGCTGTTTCTTCCTGCTGACTACAAAATGGTGAAACCAGTTTTGGTTTGTTTGTCTTTTAAACAATAGCAAGATCCAACTTCATCAGGATCTATTGAGTTGTCCATCTTCTACATCTTGGAACAGTGTAGTCATAGAAACGTTCTTGATTGTCTCCAAAAGGATTCCATTCTGTTGATTGACCAACACTCACTCACCATCAACATTCCACAGCTTCTCGTCCATAGTCCTGGGGTACAGGGGGAAGTGGCAGTCTAATGCAGGGGATGGGTGGGGGGGACTGTGTGACTGTAATGTGGATGGAGAGCACAATGCATATCACTTTCTAATGAAAAAGACCTTTTGCTGTTAGCAATGGTGGCTCCCTGAACTTTAACCATTCAGTTCTCATTTAGCTACAGTACTTTTATCATGCACACACACACACATATGCACACACACACATGCATGCATGGAAACCTCCTCCCCTCCTTCCCCCTTTCCTCCTCTTCCCTTTCCCCTCAACTCCCCTTCCTCGTCGTTGTCGTCATCGTCATCGTCATCATCATCATCATCATCATCATCATAATCATCACCATCACCACCAACTTCTGAGGTCCGTTTTCCATGCTGGCATGGGTTGGACAGCTTGACAGGGGCTGATAAATCTGAGGGTTCCATCAGGTTTTGACATGGTTTCTATGGCTGGGAGGCCCTTCCTAATGCCAACCAGTTTATCGAGTGTGCTGGGTACTCTTTACATGGTACCAGCACCAACAGGACTACCAGTTGTAATCCCCCCCCCCCTGTGCCCCTAGATCAACCCATGTGTTTGGAGGCCTATTTAAGCAAAGTCACCCATAGTCAGAGTTAGATACAAATGTGAATTTGTGAACAAAGTCACATAAATTCAGATTTTAAAACAGAAAACCCTGTGTTCTGTGTTTCTATTTTAGTAAATGTGATGATGATAATGATGATGCTGATGATGGTGAAGAAATGGTTGCCTCTGTGTGTGTGTGTGTGTGTGCATGTGTGTGTGTCACTGATGTCATGTTGTTAATATTGTTGAGCGTAACAGCTGAAGAAACATTAAGTGCTCTAATAATATATCACCAATGGTAAATGTGGAATTCATGTCCATGTTGATTTTATTGACTGACACTCCCAGCCATTGATGTCCTTTTGCCATGCACACACACACACACACACACACACACACACACACACACACACACACACACAAACACACACATACACATACGCACACATACACATACACACACAATTATAATGTGTGCGTGTGTGTATGTGTTTCTGTGTTGATGTAGGTCAAATGAGACTTTAGCGAGGCAGACACTCTATAGCCAGATGCATTTCCTGTCACCAACCCTTAACTGTTATTCAAGAAGGGCCCCTTTTTCAATGCACAGGTTCATCTGGCATCCTCTCCTACCAGCAGTTCTATATTCCTCTCAGCATCACCATGGCACCCAAATGGCCACCCTCTTTTCAAATACAGAACCATCTCCTGACTCTCATCTTGCTTTTGGCTTTTCTTTCTACAAACTTCTCATCCAAATTCTTTTCCCTTTTCTGTATATTTTTCTATGGTTCTTCATTTCTTCTTCCATTCCTTCCATGCCATAAACTAAGAGAGTTACTTGTGACATCTTTACCATTTTATTCAGGTTAAGAATTCCTCCATTTTTATGATTTTCATTCTGCTTAGAATATTTCATAAATTGTATTCAATCTCTATTTTTTTAAAAGCTAAGACGTGTTGAAATTGTTTGATTTCACTCTTAAAAAATATATCGGAGAATTCTACGCTTTCCATTCTGCTTGTCAAACAGCTTCACGTTTTATCTCTTCAGTCTGCAATTCATTGTTGATCATCATCATCATCATCATCATCGTTTAACGTCCGCTTTCCATGCTAGCATGGGTTGGACGATTTGACTGAGGACTGGTGAAACCGAATGTTCCTGATTATGTTGAAGTACTCAGATGTGAAGTTTCTTTGATATGTAAGTCATCATCATCATCGTCATTGTTGTCATCATCATCATCATCATCATCGTCATTGTTGTCATCATCATCATCATCATCATCATCATCATCATCATCATCATCATCATCGTCGTCGTCTTCATCATCATCATCATCATCGTCGTCGTCATAATCATCATCATTGTCACATTCAACATCGTCATCACCATCATTATCAACAACATCACTGTTTTAATGTTAACTTTTCTATGCTTGCAGGGTCAAACAGAATTCTTTGAATTAAACACACACACACTCACACACACATGCATACACTCACACACATATCTTAAATTCCGCTGTAGGCTGGCTTAATGCTAGTCTCATACATTTCCTGGTGCAAGACAAGGCATTATACCAACTTCCACCATATTTATGCCCCATCAACGGAATTACTCCTACAACACTTTTAACAACACACCAAAGCACACACACACATACACACACACACATACACACACACACACAGATTCAACACACCAAACCATACACACACACATACATGCACGCATGCACACACACACACACACTCTACTTGTATACACATCTTATAAATGTTTGTGATGTTGTCCTCGTTTGGATGTTTTAGAGAATTTGATGAGAACTTCTCACTGTGGCATCTGCTGAGAAGCAGCAGGGTGCCTGAGTGACGGAACTGGTGGGTGGTTTGATTAAATACAACCGTTACCTGTGAGGTGGGTGATTAAGGTGATACTGGGTGGAGGTGATGTTGACGATGATACTGGTGATGCTGGTTATGGTGATGATGATGTTGTTGGTGATGCTGGTTTGTGATGATCATGATGATGGTGATGCTGTTTGTGATGATGATGAAGATGATGATGTTAGCACCAGTAATGATGTTGTTTGGTTTAGATTTGTTTCTGTAGGTTTTAGAGGTGGGTCGATGGTGGTGGTGGTAGTGCTAATAACAGTTCTTTGAACTCAGAACTTGGATGAATGAAACTAAATAATTGTTTACATTAAAATACAGTCGTATAGGTTAATTAATGATAGCAATTGAGCAAATCCTTTCCATGCTGGATTGTATTTCTAATTAGAATTTTGATATTCTCAATTAAATATGTTTGCTTCTACTTAATTGCACTCCTAATTAATGCGGATGGGATCTCAAAGTAATTAACCTCAGTAATTTTTTGGTAAACTTTTCTTATGCATACTTGAGTTGTAATCCTAATCATTGATACTCTCGTTATTATTTCAAATAGTAGAGTGAAGTGTATGCTGGGCTGAAGATGTCTAACAAGACAAAAACATGCCTGCAGTTATCTCCCATTTTTGCAGAAATCATTGAAATAATATTCATCATTGACATAATGTTCTCTTTTCATTACATAAGAATTTCTGATTAGAGTTTTCAGTGCTCGTTATAATTATATTCATTGCTAATTAACTGTATTACATTGCTGTCAATCTACAGGTTTTTAATCTGGCAGCAACATTGATGATGATGATGACATAAATTTAAATATTGAGGAAGAGTGATGGATATAAATGGAGAGATTGTTGTTGTTGTTACTGCTTAAGTCTATTTACTTTAATTGAGCAAACTTGTGAAGTAATACATTCCAGCCATGGCCATCCTGTCTTTTCAGGAATATCTGGGGTGATTTTTGCAAATGTTTCCTTTTGTTTTAAGGTGGTTGGGGAATAATTTTGCTGCTATTTCTAGGAAGTGAGCAATTGTGTCATGGCTCAGTATGGGAACACTGATGATGATGATGATAATGATGATGATGAGGAGGAGGAGGAGGAGGAGGATGAGGATCTCCCCTTTTCTCCTCCTTCTCCCTTAACTCCCCTCCTGCACTCTCTACACTCTCACCATCCCTTTCCCCACTCTCACTCCACCAGACAATCTGTCTACCTTCAAACTGTTCACCTGTTTAGAAATTGCATTAAGAACAGGTGAGTGCTTTATATGGTTTCACTGTATCGTAAGCAGTATCTGGAGTATGCGGTGGTGGTGGTGGTGGTGATAGCGTATGTTTGTGTGTGTGTGGAATGTGTAATAGTAAGTGCGTGTATTTGTAAGTGGAGTGTGAAATGGCGTGCATATGGAATGTAACACTGGTTCTGTGTGTGTGTGTGTGTGCATGTGTGTGTGTGTGTGTGTGTGTGTGTGTGTGGAGTATGTAGGGTATGTGTGGAATGTATGCGTGTGGGGTGTGGTATGAAGATGGAGACATAATTTTGTGTAAAGATGAGGAAAATGTGTTGAGATTTTCTTTTAAACATTTCCCTTCTTGTTATATTTTCTATCTCGTGTGAGTCTGCGAAGGAGGGACAGGGCCCACCATGTTTTTATCATGTCCAAAACCTGATAGTAAGAGTTACTGAGTGATGCTAATGGAATGATTTCTTACCTGTAAAAGGTAAATATTAGGACATACAAAGAGTTCCAGGGGGGATGGAAGAAGGATTGGAAAAAAAGGGACATTATATATTTTTTTCAAATTAACTATTATTAGGAATTGTTAAATTATTTTGCGTATTGTAGAAATGTGACCAATTTATTGCACAAAATCTTATATGGACCCTCAAGGACTGTATGGACCCTCAAGGACCGTATGGACCCTCAAGGACCCTATGGACCCTCAAGGACCTTATGGACCCTCAAGGACCATATGAACTCCAGTAGAGAACCACGGATGTAGACTGTTAATTAGTAAATGCTTGCCTGTTGAATGAAAATTAATTTAATCAGGGACTGATTCTTGCATTCCAATTCTTTAGTTCCAATCAAACCATTTCTAAGTCTTTAATACTTCTTCACTCATCAAAACTCAAGTCTGTTGTACTTCCTTTACATTTCATTCCATCATTGAACATTCTGTCTCCTCTCATACCAAACTAAACACTTGATATTACCTCCTCTGGATATACCCCCTCTTTCTATACTGTTTGTCCACCTTTATTCTAAAATGCTTCCAAAAACTATAGCAAAATCTCCCTCAAACCATGATCCACCTTTTTATAAAAACAGAGGAAAATGCATCAGATCAATTATTGCAAGTTTCCATTAAACAAGTGGCCAGGCCTTTCAGTCAGTATTTAAGTTCAATTAAGTTTGGCTGAGGCTAAATGAAAACAACTAAATGAGCCTTCATGTGGCGTCTTAACATTCTAGAAATAACAGCCAAACCTCCCTCAAATCACACCCTTTTGCTTAATGTCATATTACTCAAACTGTTCAAGGTGCCAGGCAGGATTTGAACTAAATATTTCAGAGCATTTGTATGTAATTCTCTGCAAATTGTGGCGTTTAATACTTTCTTTTGAACCTAACAAATAAACACTAAGAAAGATATTTAGGTTAATTAACAAAGAAAACATAACGAAAGCTACCTGTAAATGAGGAATTTATTTTCAGGTTATACTGAATGCTAATAGAAAATGCTAATTTGCCTCAAGCAAGGAATTGGTGAAAAGACTGTTTTACTTGATTGACAAATAGTGGAATGAGAAGCAGGCAAGTTTTTTGTGAGAAACAACAGAACATTAGATTGCATTAATATTGCATGCAAGACATCTTTTGTTTCTTCTGTGGAAAATATGGAAAGTCTTGGTAGTATTTATGGCTTCCAAAACAAACACAGCAATATATAATTTAGAATATAAACATTCTGGCAGCATAATTCTGGGAGTTAATTCAATCAAAATAGTAGCAACGTCAACATAATCACCATAGTGGAATATTTCCTACACGAATAACAACAAAGTATATAGAAACAGGCGAGAAGTATGAGTTTAAAATGCACACAGATGTGCGCTTGGTGTGTGTGTGTGTGTGTGTGTGTGTGCCCATGAATACAAACATACACATACATACATACATACATATATATATATATATATATATATATATATATATATATATATATACACACATACATACTTATATATGTGTGTGTGTATATATTCATACATACATATGTGTGTGTATATGTATGTATATATATATATATATATATATATATATATATATATACACACACAAATTTATATACTTAAAGGTATATGCACAGACACACACACATACCCTTAAGCAAATATCTATGTTACTATTTGTGTGTGTGTGTGTGTGTGTGTGTGTGTGTGTGTGTGTGTGTGTGTGTGTGTGTGCGTGCACATGTACATATGTCTGACAGAAAGCAAATCAGTTACAGACAGATTTTCACATGCTTGCACATACATGTGAATAGTCACACATGAATAGATATCCACGTAGACTTAAGTTCTGTCTAAGCGTAACTCCTTGACTAATTACCAGCTTTGTTGAGCAGCCATACATTCAATCAACTTTGAAAAACATCTTAAAAATACTAAAAACTAAAGGTACAACTAGCTTTGTGGCATCATCTGCCTCCCATCAACTCTAACTCCACATTGCACTGTTATCTTACCATCTTGTTTCGTCTCTTCATTTCTTTGTTTCTTACAACGTGAATAAATGCATTCTGAAAACTCTGTATCGCTATGCATGCATGTATGTATGTGTGTATGTATGCATGCATGCATGTATGTATGTATGTGTGTATGTATGTATGTCATTATTCAGTTTATTTCAAGATTTCTTGCCAATAGAGAAAGAACCGGTTTCTAACCTAGATCCAAAGCTCCTTCATTGGAATTTCAACATCAACAACAGGATATTTTTGTTTTGTATGTATGTATGTATGTATGTTATTGGTATTTTCCAGTGGTGTTCTCTGTCTATTATTTTAACTTCGTCCCACAGGGGGAGGTGGTCTCCATTTTTCCATACATGATCAGTGACCTTAATAATAATAACAATAATAACAACATCGAAAAATACCTTCGGAATGAGAACCCAGGTCTGAAATTTCCCCAAGACACCTGATGAAGTCTGGAGGGTATATCAGCTGAAAAGTTGTGTTAACAACAAACAAGATGAGGACAAATATCTGTCAATTGTAAATAATGTAAATAAAGTCCATAATTCCTCATTTCTTAAATATAGAACAGTATTCTGGAAAGTTTTACAGATTTTTACAGTTCCAGTGATGGATTGGATCTGTAGTCTTTGTATTAACTTTCTCCTTTCTGGTTTTGAGAAGCCTAATTTCTCAAGATTGATATTTAGGCAGTGTGTTGATTTCGATCTTGGTTCATTTTTGATTTTTGATTTTTGATATATATATATTATGCATGAGTACACAGCTGTTGAGAAAAAGAGTTGCTTAGATCCAAGTCAATATTGACCAAACAGTCTGTTAAACAAAGGCATTCCAATTGTGACCTTCTCATCTATTTAGTCATATTTAGAACTACATTATCTTGTGTGTCTTTCACCTGCTTATTTGAAACAGCTGGGTTTAATTTGAGGGAGATTTAGCTGTTATTTTTAGCAAGCCACCTGACCACTTCAAGGTCTACTCATTGTCTCAGTAAAATATATTATGAATCTATTTAAACTTGAATGAGATGCTGTGTGTCTGGCCGGTTGTGTTCAGATAAGGCTTCCTCTCGAAAGATAAGAACTGAATCGCGTTTATTGCAGTCTGACACTGTCTTATCAGCAAATGCACTGGATTACAACAACAACTGCAATTAAGACAACAATTATACCACAACACTCACTACCACCACCACCACCATCACCACCACCGCCGCCGCCGCTGCTGACACCACCACCACCGTTACCATCCACATCTTAAGATGGCAGTCTTTGAGAGTCTAATTCTCTTAGCTTCTTTGTCTCATTGAAACAGATTCACTTCTTTCACTTGGTTCCTGTTACCTAACCCTTTTTCTGATATTTAAACCCCAAAATGGCAGCAGGATTTTTGGTTGATAACATAATTAGATCCCCCCTCCACCCACCTCTGAAGTGCCAAGAAGGTAAGGCAGAGAGTGGAATTTATAAAGATGCATGAGATCAATAACGTTTGTTGCAAAACACGTGCACACACACACACACATTCATGTATGTATATATATATATATATATACATACATCTACACACACATATATTTATATACATACCAACATGTTGACAATGAGTTCATTTTATATATAGGCACAGGAGTGGCTGTATGGTAAGTAGCTTGCTTACCAGCCACATGGTTCTGGGTTCAGTCCCACTGCATGGAACTGTGGTCAAGTGTCTTCTACTATAGTCTCAGGCCGACAAAAGCCTTGTGAGTGGATTTGGTAGACGGAAACTGAAAGAAGCCCGTCGTATATATACATATATCATCATCATCATCATCATCATCATCGTTTAACGTCCGCTTTCCATGCTAGCATGGGTTGGACGATTTGACTGAGGACTGGTGAAACCGGATGGCAACACCAGGCTCCAGTCTGATTTGGCAGAGTTTCTACAGCTGGATGCCCTTCCTAACGCCAACCACTCAGAGAGTGTATATATATATATATATATATATATATATATATATATATATATATATATATATATATATATATATATATATACGACAGGCTTCTTTCAGTTATATATATATTTATGTATATGTTTGTGTGTCTTTGTTTCTCCCCCCACCATTGCTTGACAACTGATGCTAGTGTAATTTAGCAGTTCGGCAAAAGGGGCTGATAGAATAAGTACTGGGGTCGATTTGTTCAACTAAAGGCAGTGCTCTAGCATGGCCGCAGTCAAATGACTGAAACGAATAAAAGAATAAAACAAATCTTTCAATAACTAAATATATAAATAACTAAGAGAAAAAAAGAAAATGTAAGTTTTATAATTTGAAGTGAAATTTATCTGAAGAATTTCAATATAGCAAATGCAATGGATTGCAACTTAATTCCTCTCCTTAAAATTTTAGGCCTTGTGCTTATAATAAAAACAATTATTAGTCAACTTGTTAACTATCTAGCAAATTAACTGATCAGTCTTTTGATTAATCGTTTGGTCAATCAATCATCAATCACCTAGGATCATCAGAGTGTATCAATCACCATTCACAAGCTCATAAATAAACCCTTAACCACTCACATCTTTCACAGAAACTGGATGACAGATAGACAGACAAACAGAACTGAAATAGACAGAGATGTCAATGCGGAGGCTATGAATGGCGTCTAAAAGACAAACATCGCTGATTGATTGATTATATGAACAATTAATCAAACAATCTACAAGTAAAGTGATTAAATGATTTACTAGTTGACTAATGATAATAAAAGAAGTGAAACAGAACTGGTGTGTGTGTGTTTATTATTAGCATAATGACCCTACCAAGATACAGTAAAATGTCATTCAACACATGATTTTACACCAATTATCTTGTTTCCACTTCGTGTCTTTTAGAGTGGAGACCATTTATGTTTGTGCTAATGCTATGGTTTAACCTCATATTGGTCCTCAACCAACAAATTTATTTCAGCCAAGACAATCCTGTCTTTTATTCAAGCATGGTTTGCTATATATGAAGAGTAATGGTTGCTAATTGGAAGGAACCTGCAGAATGGAAAGACATAGGAAGAAGTGGAGGTGATTTCAGGAAGCTGAACTACAAGGTGACAAAGGAGCACAACAGGTGGTCCCTTCAATGACAAAGGAGCACAAAAGGTTGTCCCTTCACTGACAGAAGAACACTTGGTGTACTGAAGAAGATCTGCCCTACCGATGAAAGCTTGGCATAATAGATCTAAAAATCATGAAAGCACACAATACACCTTGTAAAGTGGTTGGCATTAGGAAGGGCATCCAGCTGTAGAAACCTTGCCAAAACAAACAATTGGACCCTAGTGCAGCTCATTGGCTTGCCAGATCCTGTCAAAGCATCCAACCCATGCCAGCTTGACAAACAGACATCAAATGATAATGATGATGACATGAATATATTTGTCTTTCTGTCTCTTTAACTTGGTCAGAGCAAAGCAAAGAGGTTTTCCACAAGCTAGAGATAGATATAGGTTGAATTGACAAAATGTGAAGGTCTGAAAGGGTAAAAGACAGAGAGACTTGGTGCTGAGTGGGAAATAGAGAAAACAGAAGAGAAAAAGAGAAGAAGAATAATGGTAAACAGGCGCTGAGGGATGAAGGAATATATTGGGGAAAAAAGGAAAGAAATGGATAAGGAATGAGAGGAAAATATTGATGGAACAGAGACAGAATGTAAGGGAGAAGAGAGAGAGGGAGAGAGAGAGAGAGGGAGAGAGAGAGAGAGAGAGAGAGAGAGAGAGAGAGAGAGAAAGAGAGAGAGTGAGAGAGAGAGAGAGAACGAGAGAGAGAGAGAGAGAGAGAGAGAAAGAGAGAGAGAGAGAGAGAGAGAGAACGAGAGAGAGAGAGAGAGAGAGAGAGAGAGAGAGAGAGAGAGAGAATGATTGAAACTGTAAAAGGCAAAAATTATGAAGAGCACAGAACACCTTACAGTCACAATCTTTGATAAATCAGCTCAAAAAAAAAAAAGAAAAAAGGTGGGAAAGTGGATTTGATGGTATAATGCCTGGGAGTGGGGGAAGACACGAGAATAATGGTGATGACATGAAATGTTATTCTGTTGGAATATTGAAGTGTTTCAAGATGAAATAAAAGGGAAAATTCCTTCCACTTTTTTTTCTTTTTGGTTAAGAATTCTAATGGAAACCAGACTGGAATATTTTCATCTCTTTTGTGAATGGGATTTCAAGATGAAATTGTTGGATTCTACAGAAAGGTTTTGAGAAAAACTGGGTTTTGTTATATTTCTATACAGAGACTCTTACACACACACACACAAACGTTAATATATGTCTATGGGGCTGGGGTAAAATATCTGTCTTGAGAATACAGGCATGTGTTTATGTGTATATACATGTGTGGGTGGGTGTGCATATATATATATATATATATATATATATATAATATATATATATATATATATATATATATATATATATATATATATATATATATATATATATAAATATAAATACATACATATATACATGTACACATACACACACACACATGTATATATAGGTTAAAGAAGGAAGATTAATTCTCAAAGGAGGATATGTTTCTGGTGTTGGTGGTTACAACAGAATGCACCCAGCTTGCAGCCCCCTGCTCCATCTCCCATCCCCCAGTCCCAGCCCCTATCCCTCCAGCGCCCCCCCCCCCAGCCCTCACTGTAAAGTGGTTGGTGTTAGGAATTGGAGTAAACTGTAGTAAAAATCATGCCATCAGAGAAAACATATTTAACCAATATTATCTGTGTGTGTGTGTGTGATATGTACCTCCAGCCATAGTATTTATGTTTATGTTGTTGTTGTTGACTGACCCCATTTCTGCTCTCATCAAGCAGATCCCTGAGGAAAGGTGGTTGAGAAGAATTCATCCCTTGTTTAATAAATTTTTCAGGTGTAATACTTCCAGACTTATGTGTTCAATGTGTTCCTGAGAGGGATTTGACTGCTATTTCTAGCAGATCATGTGACGACATAGAAGTTTATTCACACACACACACACACACACACACATATTAATGTTTATTTTTATGTTGAGATATAATAAAAACAATTTTCATGAGACTGAAAAATTACTCCATACTATTCAAAGAATACACATTCATTATTCCTTTAGTCATGTTGATAGTGACTTCAAAGTTTCAGCTTTGTATGCTTTCATGAGATTTTGTGAAACATTTGGGTTCATCTTGGCATTATAATTTCTCTTGTAAGTTTAATTTTTCTGGGATAGGTGGAGCTCTTTTCAATAATAATTAGGTCAGAGTCTAGGTTATGATGGAATGATTTTTATTGATTGACTTTAGAGTTGTGTTATTTTTCAGAATTCAGTCATCTATGTTGAACTCTTTAATCAGGTGTCTCTATTTAGGTGTATCACCTTCAAGTCTTTGGGTTGTTTTTTAGGATATACAAAAGAATGTAGATAGTGAAGTGATTAGTTGTTCAACAGAAGTGTAGCTAGCTTTAGTTATTGATGATTCTGTTTAGACACTAACTGGAGATTTAGTCTGTTTGTTTTGGGGGTGTTGAGACTATAGTTTAGAGTTTATTCCAGAATGTAAAACTTCATAATTAAGTATTTAGGTGTGTCAGCTTTTGGTTATGCAGTTTTTAAGGTGTCACAAAAGAATGTAATTAGGTAGAAAGGTCAGTTGTCAGCAGACTTTTTTGCTGGTTGCTAGTTTTTTTAAGATATTTAACCAGTTAAGATATTTAATGCACATGAAGAAAATGTACTTTGCTAACATTGAAAAATGATGAAGTTTTTGGTTTATGTTCCAGTGACCCCATTATTTCCCAGTCATTATACATGCTATTGAGGTGCTTCTTATTGTACAGCATGTTTCATATGTGTGTGTGTGTGTACATATATATATATATATATATATATCAGTGGCGTGCGGTGACTTCCAAGGTTGGGCATGCAATGAATTTCTCCCCCGCCCCCCCCACTGGCAATTTTTCAGTAAAAGAATTTTCGTATTCCTATGATTTATATATGGGAGATTCTGAATATGCAATCACCCCCGTATGATCTAGAATAAGCAGGGAATAAAAAATGGCTCTGTAGAGATGAGCCTGAAATAAGTGTATTGTTTGAATCTTTCTCTCTCTTCGAAACGTCAGTACTTTCCCATCCTCACTCTCCCTTTAAAATGTCTAAAAATCATAAGTGAAATGGAATAAAGATGAAATTGGATTCTGTTAATATTTTTGCATATTCGGAATCTCTGTTAAAGGTAGGAATCCGAAAATTTTTTTTTTTTAAATTTCGTTTTTCAAAGGGGTGCGATTGTGCATTAGCCCCTATACCTGTTGGTTCAGCTGAATCAATTTGAAATGATTTAATAAAGAGAACACATTTAGTTACATTATATGGCCATGGTTTTAGATAGTTACGCTCTCGAAGACAAGTCAGGTGCTTTATCATGCTACTTGTCAATTCCGGGAAAATTGTTGATAATCAAGCAGACTGTTCTGAGACTTACTGAACTCCATATATTAAAAGACTACGTCTCACGCACACACATTGAAAATACACGCATATACATGAATACACACACAATGAAAGACAGCGAAAATTCAACATTGTAAAAAGCCCCCCCCCCCAAAAAAAAACTGTTGTGGCAGAAGTCAACATCTCTGAGATTGAAACAAGACATTTACGGCCGTAAATAGACTATACCCAGCAGCACAGAAAGGAAAACCTATGTAGGTTAGGTGTGACGAAGAAGTCGAACCATTTTTCCTGCGAAACAATACTGATGTAAGAAGGTCGAACCTTACGTTATAACAAACACTAACCAAAACCTGCAATATATGCCCTTTAATATATTAAGTTGTTTTTTTAATGTTCTAAAATGTTATTTACCTAATTTATAAATTAATTCAATTCTTCGATCTTTCTGGGCAAATATATCTATCATATTTTCATAGAAATCTTCCCTTTTCATCAATTGCTGTAATAAATCTTTTTCAATTGACATTAGTGCTAACCCAGACAGTCTTCTTTCTCATGTCGCATTTCTTTGATATGTTTTGATTCTACTTAATGCAGAAAAGGATCGCTCTACAGAAGCAGTGGTGGACGGAATTGTCAAAATCAACTTGCACAGATTGAAGAGTTCTGGCATAGCTTCAAGATCACAAATATTTTAAGATCTATCAAAGATTTTATATGCCTTTGCGAACGCTCGTGCTTTAGCATAGCCATATGTAAATTATTTAAATCATCATAGCCTTTATCATTCTAAACATTCTTTTCTAAGCAAAAAAGTAAACAAGGCCAACAGAATAATTTATTAAGTGTAGCAATTCCAGTTAACCATTTTTTCTTTTCATACAAATTAACCTGAAATTGTCTCGTGAATTAAGTAAATTCGGTGTTGGTTTCCCACCGTTTATAATTAATTGTTTTCCATCGAAGTCTCTTTTCGAAAAACTATTTCTCAAAATATCGTTTATAACACTCATTTAGAAAAAAGGCTACTTTTATATAAGAATACAGGTGTAAGTGTAAGAGTAAATTGCATGAGTCAATTTCAACAAAACGAAACAATAACGTTAGTAAAATTAATAAAAGATTAATTAGCTACTTCTGAATTAAGAAATATAATATAGATAATATTTTTTTTTTCAGAACAATCCAAAAATATAATAGTGCAAACAGATGTTTTGGATAAAAAAAAAATTCAAACTTACCGCCAGGTTATTCCGACATTTCATCTGGCTAACTCAGGAATTATGGGATTGCTCTTGTTTGGGTCAGAAAGTGGAACGAGGCTAGCAACAATTCTACACTAACAAAGAGATAGAGAGGGGGTGTCACGTGGTCTTCTCAAAGCAAACGTACGAGTCAGTGAGAGAGGGGGAAGGGGAGGCAGAATATTTCGAAAACACATGGACGGAGTTTCTTTGAAAAAAAATGAATATTTTATCGAAATTTCCGATGATATGGATAAAAAATCACAGAGCATGCAGCGCATACTTTGCATGCCTGAGAGTGTACGCCTCTGATATATATATATATATATATATATATATATATATATATATATATATATATATATATATATATATGTATGTATGTATATATGTTAGCGTGTGTGTGTATGTGTGTGCGTTTCAGTGCATATGTAAATATCCCCAACACTAGTCTTCCATCTTATGATTGCATATCGTGATGTTAATTAAATATCAGAACACAATGCCACCAACCATCATGGTATCACACAGAATGGTATCTGACACAAGAATGCATCCTACTGTTGAATCACTTCTAAGGAATTTAGATTGTTAGCGCTTGGCTGTCTTACCTTTCCTTGGTTCAAATGTTTGCATGTTTGCCTTCTCTACCATCACTAATACTGTCACCACCACCACCACCACCATTATTACTGTTATGATGACCACCACCACCGCCGCCGCCGCCACCGCCACCTCCTCCTCTTGCATTATGTAACGTTCAGTTTCTTGAAGCAGTTATCAGCCTTACTACACATTATTATCTCACCTTTATCTTAAACCTATTATCACTAATCTAACATTAGTAATGACAATGGAACTGCCTTAGCTGCCATTAAGTGAAACCGGAGAGGAAGCAATGGGAGGTGTGTGTGTGTGTGTGTGTGTGTGTGTTCTTTGTTTAGGGTGAAAACACTCGAGTGCTTAATTCATTCCCACAAAACGTAATACACACACACATACACACAAGCATATGTCTATGTAATGCACGAATGGGCTCCCCCCCCGCCTCAACCAATCTCCCCTTCAACCCACCACCACTACCCTTCCCTGATACATCTTCATTTCTTCTTTTTACTAGGAACCATTCCACTTGTTAACCATTATTCTTCCTCCCTTAATATTCTTCTTTCCACTCACACATTACACCCCATCCAACTCCCACCCACAAAACACCCCTATCTCTTGCCCCCCCAATCTATATACTCTTGCAGACCCCCACCCACTCACACTCCTAGTTCCTCTGTCCCCCCCCCATTCCCTCCTACTCATCATTGCCTGATTGATTTTTTTCAATTTCTGGACAAAACGTGCTGGTTTAGTCACACATTCCATAATCTCCAGGGGTAACTTAATCTCCCAGCACCTACCAAGGATGGTTATAAATGCTAAGGCAGACATTTGAACATATGAATGGATTAGCAATTCAAAGTCAAACATTGATTCGATATCTGGTCTTCATCTTTATTGTGTCCACTCTTAGAACTGTGATTGCTTGATGAGCTTCACATGAGTCATCAGTGATTGCTAGGAGAATAGTCAGCTCTTATCCAGGATGCTGTGAATTCATTTTTTGGAGTTGGTTTCTGCCAGAGATGGCAGAATTTTCCACAGGGTTACAATATATCTATCCACACCAGAGCGTCTACTAAATATTTCAATCCAAGCTGTTTGCTGAGTTGGTTTTTAACCTTTTCCATTCTGCAAGGTCTAGTCTTTGTATATTTTCAGATGTAGGGTTTTGACCCTTCAAAATCTATTCCATTTTTATGCTAATTAAACATCAGACCAAGAGTCCTTGAAACACTAGAGGTTATATATCAATGAAATAAGAAAAGGCAGGTTTTGAACGATGCAAAGGATACATATTTAATATAGATTAAGAAAAAGAAAAAAGCTCTGGTAACTGCTTGAATATTTATAGATATCTTCATATGGATAAATATATTCTAACTCTTGTAATTTTTCCATTGCTGGGTAGGCTTGCGCAACCTCTAAACATACAATTAATAAATATTTCTTTGATACGGATAGAAATATATCCATGCACGTATATTTATATATTATTGTGTGCATGTGTATGTGTGTTAATATTTTTACTTCATTACAACCCTTTACAAATATCCATTCTTTATGCAAAGCAATCCAAGGAATTTAATCTGATTTACCATAAACATGAGTCATTGCTCTTCATATATTTCACAACCTCTCTTATAATCTCCTATTCTTGTCTTTCTAGCATTCATTCTTTAACTTTTCTTCCCAACATTGTTGGCATTCAGCCTGAAAGACTGTTCATACAAAACAAATTTCTCTCCTTTTGAGTACAACTTATAAACATCCACTCGAAACTTAAGTAGCCTTCCAGCTTCAGTAATGTATAAAGACCACATCTAACTCTACTCTGAGTGAAGTTCTCTGCTCAAGGTTTATCCATACACTATTTTCATATATGCATATGTGTGTGCGTGTGTGTGTGTGTGTGTGTGGCGAATTGGAAAATACCACCTTCACTGGATTGAGTAGCTGTACTGCAGACTCTCGGCTCCTATCCGTTCAGCATTATGACTTTATGGTTCAACGGGACATAACTCTAATCCCACCTTTTTCCTTTTTCTTTTTCTTTTTCCTTTTCTTTTCCTTTTCCAGTGTTTTCCACCTTTTACTTGTACTTTCTTCTTGTCTTTTCTTGTAGTTTTTCTTGCTCTATTATCCTAACTTGTGGGCAGAGCCTGAGGATTGCAGGAAGGCACCAGACTTGTTATGAAATGTTGTTTTAGTCATTTCCATCGCATGGAACCATTAGTAGCTCATAAACATATATACTGATTTTATCAAATAATGTGTATGTATATATATATACACACACTATATATCTAGAACAACATTGTCTATAATTATCCATATGTCCTTCCTTTTCAGTAGGCTAAGATGATCTGATATATATTTCGCTGCTATATTTTGCATGCTGTGCAGCTGGTCGACCAATTAAAGGATCCATTTTTGGCTCATTCAACCGTTTAATGTCTTAGAGACATTAAAACAGTATTGGACCCATGGGAACAAAATTCAAACTAGCAGGAACTCTTTTTCTCAGAGCCTGACATGACAACTTAATGATTTGGCCACCTGCAGTTGTTTGTAATTAATTAAATATTTTAAAATGATTGACATGTTTAATTGACACACAACACATTAGACATTATCTCTTTCACTGATCAACAATTAGAGAAATTAATATTTCTTGTGCTTGATGCAGTTTTCAAAAAGAAAATCTTTTAGATTATCCTTGAGTGTTTTATTTTGTTAAATTGAGTAGACTTTTTACAATGATTATTTAAGTAATAAATTACAAATATTTGTATTTGATTATCTGATGATTGTTTTATCACAGATCTAATAGTAATTAGGGGTTTGCTCTAACATGAGTATATTACAATTAATTTCCTATCAGATTGAACGAAGGGTCTTATTTTATACTGAATATATAATTTTCCAGCAGACATAAATGAAAACCAAATTCATTTTGTTATTGCTTGGATGGAAACAAAATTGATTTCTTACAAAGATAAAAGCATTTAGGATCTCTAGAAAATGAGAAAGTTTCAAAAGTGATGATGGATTTTATTTATATCTTTCTGAAAGACGTTAATGCCATAAGCAATATGCGAACTAAGAAACTCGGCTTATTGTGAGCTTGTCTCTCAAGTATGGTGGTCATTGGGTCTGATTGTATAAAACTTGTGGTATTTGGTAAGGAGACTTTTATATAGCAATACAAAAGTTTAATTTTCTCAGTTGGTTGCACAGCTTAGAACAGGACTGGTTCCACTCTGCTGACCTTCCCAAGATATGCTTTACAAAGACAATGTCACCCTCAGTGTCACTCTGAACGCACATCATCATCATCATCAACATTTAACATCCGTTTTCCATGTTGGGGTCCATATGATCTTGGGGTGAGGGGTTCATATATGATTTTTGGGGGTCGATGCAAGCAAAATAGCAAATTGGGGATCAACAATAGTGTTTTAAGGGTCCATGAATAGATTTTATTTTAATGTATTTATTGCAAGAAACTGTAAGATTTCTTTTGAAAATGTTTTACAGAGTTCAACCTGAGAGAAAAACAAAATAGGGATTTTGAAAGAAGAATCTATAAAACTAGTTTTGAAACATTGAATGGCTATGGGGTGGTGGTGGTGGGGGAGAGATCCATGAGAGTAAAATCAGGATCAAAAGGGGGCCAAAGGTAAGAAATGGTTAAAAGCCATTGATCTAGATTTTGCGTTTCACACTATTAGTTTCTTTTTGCAGCTTTTAAAAGAAAAAGAACAACAACAGAAGCTGGGGTGGAGCTAAGTTTTCACAGATGACTGACAGATGGGGGGAAACAATATTAATAGGTCCAGTTTGGTTTGGAAGATCTTTTTTTTTATTTGACTTCTGACTAGTAACTCACCATTATCAGTTAGACCTGCCAGCTTATCTTTTACTGGATAGATTCAGCTCCCTCGCACACAATTTCTCCCTCTTAAAAAAAATATGTATATATATATAAATGAAAGAGAGAGAGAGAGAGATACACATACACACACACACACATACATGCATACATACACATATAAACTGCTCCCATCCTACTCCTATCCACCCTTGTAAAAATAAAAATAAAATCTAAAAAAAAAGTAAATGTTGATAATAATGAAACAATTTCGAAGATAAAATTCCAGCAGTGTATTTATTTCAAGGCTCACTAAATGTTAACGGCTGCCTGCTTAGCATCTGGGAGCTATTAAATCCATGTTCCTTCCACTCATACCAAACCCTTAACACAACTACCCTAACCGAACCGAACTGAACCAAACCAATACAAAGAAATTATTGCAAATAACAGAGTCTGTTTATTAGAGATTGCGTTGCGAACAAAGAGAAGAGGAATACATTTATGCAAATGGGTTGGGTGAAGAAATGTGCAGAGTGAGGTCGTAACGATAGCAGAATGAAAGATGTAACTATAAGTGGGGAAGGGGCTTTAAAATAAAGATGTAAGTAAAGAAATAAATAAGGTTAATAATTAGTAAAAATAGAAATAAAAAAAAAACAATTAATAGTTTTTGGAAAACAATATTTTACATCTCATTGTGGGGGTGGGGGAGCAAAATTTTGGCAAACTTTTTTTATGTTGTATGTGGCCTGAAGAGATGAAGGATGTGAAATTTGTCTTGGATTGAGAAGATCAAAGAACACATTCATGTTGTTTTAGTAACTAAAATGTAATAATAATAATAATAATAATAATAATAATGATGATGATGATGATGATGATGATAACGATGATGATGGTGATAACGACGATGATGATGATGATGGTGATGGCGATGATGATGATGATGACGACAACGACGACAATGACGATGATGACGATAATGACGACGATGATGATGATGGGGTGGTAGTGGGAGTAGGGACGAGGATGATGATAGTGTTCTTTATATATCCTTGTGTCAAATGCTCTTCTGATTATCATTCGCTGAAATCTCATTCATTGTTTCCTTTTCGCTGTGCAAGCTATAAATACACACACACACACACACACACACACATACATATAAATATGTGTGTGTGTGTATGTGTGTGTGTATACGAGGTAGTATCAAAAAGTTCTCAGGCAATACACTCTGTCTTTGAGCTTTTCTGACTCATGAATCTCTCATCAAAAACGACATGACAGTGCTTCCACACTCACCCTGTTTGCTAGATTTAGCACCTGTAGACTTTCAACTTTTTCCCAAGATATATGTATATGTTTGCGGGTCTGTGTTTGTCCCCCCCACACCATTGCTTGACAACCGATGTTGGTGTGTCTACATCCCCGTAACTTAGGGGTTTGGCAAAAGACATTGATAGAATAAATACTAGGCTTACAAAGAATAGGTTCTGGGGTCAATTTGTTCACCTAAAGGTAGTGCTCCAGCATGGCCACAGTCAAATGACTGAAACAAATAAAGAAAAGAGTATATATATATATATATATATATATATATATTCCAGCTGTAGAAACTATGCCAGACCAGATTGGAGCCTGGTGCAACCATCTGGTTCGCCAGTCGTGAGTTAAATCGTCCAACCCATGTTAGCATGGAAAGCGGACGTTAAACGATGATGATGATGATGATGATGATGAAGATATATATATTACACTTTTACACTTTTACACTTTTACTTGTTTCAGTCTTTTGACTGCGGCCATGCTGGAGCACCGCCTTTAGTCGAAGAAATCGAGCCCAGGACTTATTCTTTGGAAGCCTAGTACTTATTCTATCGGTCTCTTTTGCCGAACCACTAAGTTACGGGGACATAAACACACCAGCATCGGTTGTCAAGCGATGTTGGGGGGACGAACACAGACATACAAACACACACACACACATACACATATATATACACATATACGACGGGCTTCTTTCAGTTTCCGTCTACCAAATCCACTCACAAGGCATTGGTCGGCCCGAGGCTATAGTAGAAGGCACTTGCCCAAGATGCCACGCAGTGGGACTGAACCCGGGACCATGTGGTTGGTAAGCAAGCTACTTACCACACAGCCACTCCTACGCCTATATATATATATATATATATATAATATGTCACTCGAATATATATATATATGTGTGTGTGTGTGTGTGTGTGTGTGTATATATGCAGGTGGTCTTTTGCTTCAAGTTTCCAGTGGAAGTGAAGAATTTTATGTTAGACATTATTGAAACAGTAAAGCGAACAGAACCTGATTTATGTGAGTATAATTATGAAGCATCGTTAATTTATTATGAAATATTCCAGTGACATATTATCATATAATTGAAATGATCATGATTTATCTGAATATGGAAAATCAAAATGTCTGAATGATTTATTAGGAAACAAAAGTGATTACAGTTCAAATGTATAATATATAAATGGCCAAATGATGGAGAAATAATAATAAGATTTGTAAGCAACAAGGTTTTATGAAGATTTAGATGTGTGCTTCATTTTGACTTTGTGATTTTAACCCTTTATCCTTCATCTTATTCTTTCAAAAGTTGTGCTTATTTAACGATATTAATTATGCATTATCATGAAGCCTTGAAATTTTGATGAGGAAACTTAGTTTTCGGAATAGTATTGTAGAAAATTACTATTTTTAAATCTCACAACGAGAGATATTCAGCAACAGTACTTTGGAGAAAAGATTGTTTGCCAACATAACATGGCAGTTCTGGTTTAGGGTGAATGTTGCTGTAATTTAGCCCCAGCACTGGTGATGGTGCCACTTAAGAAGCACTGTGCACACTCTGCAAAGTGGTTGGCATGAGGAAGGGCATCAAGCCATAGAAAGCATGGTGCAACAGACAACTGGAGCCTGCTGCAGCTTCCATCAAACTGTCCAACTCATGCCTGCACAGAAGAAAGATGTTAAATGATGATGATGATGATGATGATGCATATGCAGACAAACACACACACGCATATACTTATGTAAATTGATTGATAGATAAATAGATAGATACATATATGCATGCATACATACATACATACAGACAGACAGACAGACATACACACGCCCATACACACACACATACATCAGTTTTTGTTCATGGGTTTCAAGCCAACCACAACAATCAGCAACACCAACAACAACAATATCTTAGAATTAACAGGAGTTTCTCCCGAGAGACTTCAGAAAGCCATTCCAGGGTTTGGTTCCATATTATAGAATTATCAAATAAATAAATCAATAAACCAAAGACAATCATAAGAGTGTCTCACTCTGTGATATTACATTTAAATTCTGTGTGATTTTAGGAATTGGTTAAAACCTAAAATTGTTTATCTCAGCAGTTTATAAAATAATATTTGAGTGCGGCAACAATGCAGTTTGGAAAGTTATTTTTATAGATTGTAAAAGATTCCCTCATGGGATCTCACTGTTTACATATTCATATTCTATATTTATTTTATACCAAAATTTGGTTGCTTACAAGTTTCCATTAGACTAATCACTGGTTCACAGTATTTCTAGAAGCAAACAGAAGCAAAATCTGCCGTTAACTTAGTGCAGGAAAATATATATATATATATATATATATATATATATATATATATATATATAGTGAGAATTTATAATAAAACAAAAGACGAAGACGGGTGTATAAACAGCAAACAGATGTTTTAGTTTTAACGCTTGGGAAATGAGAAAGTTTTTTACATTTCGAGTCTATGCTCTTCAACAGAAAGGAACACAGAAATAAACAGGGAGAGAAAATAAAAAAAGGTTTATCATGGCAAAGGCCGGACAGAGGGGGTCACACAGGAGAGCTAAGAAGAAGGGGAGATAATAAAGTAGTGGTGATCCTAAACTGAAGGTGCATGTGCATGTGCATGTGAGAGCATGTTTGTGGTGACATTAACATGTGCATGTGTAGGTGTGTGGACGATGGTGTGGGTGCTGGGAAGTGGTTAGTGCTAGTGATATATATATATGTTGCAACAATCAGAGTTAAGCAACAACAACAACAACAACCATTATTTGGATATTAAATGACACTCATTTATAAAGCAAAGAAGATGATTTTAAATCGTTTAAAACAAAAAAATATCTTCTTCATCAAACAGTTTCTTGTAGAACCCTATTTTCATTTTAGGATTTCTCTTTTATCTTTTCTATTTCCTTTTATTCATTCCGGTCACAAGACTTTGGCTGACTCTAGGCTAAAGTAGAAGACATTTACCTAAGGTGCCATATACTGAGACTGAGTCCAGAACCACGTGGTCAACCAAGGTTTCTGTATAACGCTGCAAAAACATCCAACTGGCCTTGGCTTAATATTAGAACGCTATGGGACATTGGTGCAAGGTCAACCTGTCGGTCAGTGTAGCTTGCAGAAGCCATATTCAATCGTTGAAGTCTGGGTTGGATGGAAAACAAAATGAGGTAGCAGAAATATATATATATATTCACTAAGGTGGGAGGAACTGAATATATGTAAGCAATCGCAGCCTGTATTAAGAAACAGGATTCAACTGGAATCGGTTGGGAAATTTGATTAGTGAAAACGTAACACATGTTCCATATTTATTTTATCATTTGCAAAGTTCACAGACATCAACAGGAATCTAAAACTAGATTAAGCATCAGTTATATTTATGTGTGCATGTGAGAGAGAGTGTGTGTGCATATGTGTGTGTGTGTGTATGCGAGTGCTTCCCAACCACATGATTTCAGGTTCAGTCCCACTGCATGACACCTAGGGCAAGTGCCTTCTACTTTAGTTCCAAAGCCTTGTGAGTGGATTCAGTAGACAGCAACTGAAAGAAGTCTAACACACCATCAAATATATACATACGTACACACATACATTCGTATGTGTGTGTGTATGTACATACACATAAATGTATTCTTTTAATCTTTTACTTGTTTCAGTCAGTAGAGTGCAGCCATGCACTGGTTAAATTGATGATGATGATGATGATGATGACAACGATGACGATATAATAAAAATAATGAGTATAAACACAAATAAATATAGATATGGGTATAAAGTATAATTATAAAAACTATTTATTCTGTACACACAAAATATTATTTTATTGAAATGGAAACGGTAAAAACGGAATTATTATATTCCTCTGTAATGAGTGGCACAAGTTTAGAATTACAACAGATTTACAGTTTGGATTAAGTTTCCATGTAAGAATTAGAAATATTTGTTTTTGCTATTATTTGCGTATTGTTGTGTTTGGGTGTGAGAAGACCAAGGAGCTGAATAATAGCAAACATCAGACTGGCACGGCACCTCACACTTTTAAATTGAATTGATATGTCGACTCAATTCTTGCCTCAACATTCTAACTAGATCTTTGTGGCAGTTAACCATTCCTTGTGCAATCAGTAACAGATCGTTAAATTATTACTAGTTTAGTATTCAGCTATTTTTAGTATGAATACTTTAAAACTCAAATTGTTTTTAATATAACTAAATGAGTCACCCAATATTTTAATAAAAATTTGTTTAGTAATGAAATATTTTTAGCACAACTAGTTTAGTATTCAACTATTCTGAATGTAAACAGTTTAACTCTTTCAATGCAGAAAACAGATATATCCTCACAAAATTTTATTACTGTTAACTTTAAGAAAGCAGTCTTTGAAAAAAAAACCTCTTCCGATGCCATAAGCAGCAAAAAACACTCCCAGCAACAATTTTTACAAAAGGCAATTTTCCTCAGATTTTGGTTGAATGTCTTTCTACTGAGTAAGAACCAAATAATTTTATTTGGTGGATGTGAAAGCCGTATCTACAAAGGATAGCGAAAAGCTTTATTGCAAAATTAGAAAACATTATATATAAATGAAGAATTTTCCTCCGTCCGGTTGTTTTTCTCTCTACAAAACAGAAAGTTGCATTGTGGAACGGTCATTCTAATGAGTTGTATTTATTTATCAACCAACAAGATACGTCTGCACCACCGGATACTCCTGAACCAGTCTGTGATTATTAATCACAATTGTTGTGATTAATAATATATTCTTGTATATTCCATCTTCTGTCTTTCATTTGTTATGTATATATATATATATATATATATATATATATATATATATATATATATATATATATATATATATATATATATATATATATATATGTGTGTGTGTGTGTGTGTGTGTATATATCAAGGGTCTCTGATGAAGGAATATATAAAATATCCCAGAAATAGCTGTAAGACCTCTTTATAAATGTTCTGAAAACTATTCACAGCCTTTTATATATATATATGTATGTATGTATCAGTGGCGTGCGGTGACGTCCGAGGTTGGGCATGCAATGAATTTTTTCCCCCACCCCCGGCAATTTTTCAGTAAAAGAATTTTCGTATTCCTACGATTTACATATGGGAGATTCTAAATATCCAATCACCCCCGTATGACCTAAAATAAGCAGGGAATAAAAAATGACTCTGTAGAGATGAGCCTGAAATAAGTGTATTGTTTGTATTTTTCCCTCTCTTCGAAACGTCAGTACTTTCCTATCCTCACTCTCCCTTAAACATATCTAAAAATCATAAGTGAAATGGAATAAAGATGAAATTGGATTCTGTTAATATTTTTGCATATTCGGAATCTCTGTTAAAGGTAGGAATCCGAAAAAAAATTTTCATAAAATTTCATTTTTGAAAGGGGTGCGATTCTGCATTAGCCCCTATACCTGTTGGTTCAGCTGAATCAATTTGAAATGATTTAATAAAGAGAACACATTTAGTTACATTATATGGCCATGGTTTTAGATAGTTACGCTCTCGAAGACAAGTCAGGTGCTTTATCTTGCTACTTGTCAATTCCGGGAAAATTATTGATAATCAAGCAGACTGTTCTGAGACTTACTGAACTCCGTATATTAAAAGACTACGTCTCACGCACACACATTGAAACTACACGCATATACATGAATACACACACAATGAAAGACAGCGAAAATTCAACATTGTAAAAATCCCCCCCACCCACCCAAAAAAAACTGTTGTGGCAGAAGTCAACATTTCTGAGATTGAAACAAGACATTTACGGCCGTAAATAGACTACACCCAGCAGCACAGAAAGGAAAACCTATGTAGGTTAGGTGTGACGAAGAAGTCGAACCATTTCTCCTGCGAAACAATATTGATGTAAGAAGGTCGAACCTTACGTTAAAATGTTATTTACCTAATTTATAAATTAATTCAATTCTTCGATCTTTCTGGGCAAATATATCTATCATATTTTCATAGAAATCTTCTCTTTTCATCAATTGTTGTAATAAATCTTTTTCAATTGACATTAGTGCTAACCATAACAGTCTTCTTTCTCATGTCGCATTTCTTTGATATGTTTTGATTCTACTTAATGCAGAAAAGGATCGCTCTACAGAAGCAGTGGTGGACGGAATTGTCAAAATCATCTTGCACAGATTGAAGGGTTCTCACATAGCTTCAACAAGGTCACTGCTGTAAATGTAACCCATTAAATGACTTACAGTTCGCATTTTAAAATCTTTCATTGAATACATCACATTGAGCTTACTTTGTAATCGTATTACATCAAAAAATCTGCCATAAGTAATTTTTAAAGAATCTAAAGAGTCCACAGGAAATTGTTTGCAATACTCATCAACTTTGCTGAAATTCAAAAGTTCCGTGAATTTAAACTCTTCTATGGATGAATATCGTGCTTTTATTTGGTCAGCTATTGTATTGATAATTTTGTTATAAAGCATTCTATAATGTCGTTGGGGCTCAGATATATTTTTGGATCTCTGAATTCCGATTCCTGCATTGACTCCATATTTTCCCCCTAATATATCATAAAAGACTGAAAAATTATCAAGTTTTGAAAAAGGCTACTTTTATATAAGAACACACGTAAATTGTCTGAGTAAATTTTAAGTCAATTTCAACAAAACGGAAAAAATAACGTTAGTAAAATTAATTTAAGATTAATTAGCTACTTCTGAAATAAGAAATATAATATAGATAATATTTTTTTTTTCAGAACATTCCAAAAATATAATAGTGCAAATAGATGCTTTGGATGACAAAAAAAATTCAAACTTACCGCCAGGTTGTTCCGACATTTCAGATGGCTAACTGAGGAATTATGGGATTGCTCTGGTTCGGGCCAGAAAGTGGAACGAAGTTAGCAACAAATGTACACTAACAAAGAGAGAGAGGGAGGGGGTGTCATGTGGTCTTCTCAAAGCAGACGAACGAGTCCCTGAGAGAGGGGGAAGGGGAGGCAGAATATATTAGAAAACACCTGGACGAGTTTCTTTGAAACAAAATGAATATTTTATCGAAATTTCCGATGATATGGATAAAAAATTACAGGTTATGCAGCGCATACCTTGCTTGCCTGATAGTGCACGTCCCTGGTATGTATGTATGTATGTATGTATGTATGTACGTATGTACGTATGTATGTATGTATGTATGTATGTACGTATGTATGTATGTATGTATGTACGTACGTACGTGGGCTTGTATGAGCCTCACCCATTTTAGTCTTGTCAAATTGTAGGTTGTCTTCCGTTTTTTTTTAGTCAGAAGAGGAAAGGGCAGCACCCATGACATTTTTCAGCATCTCTGAGACTGGTGGGAGGAAAAGAAAAGGTTATTTCTTAGATCAAAGAACTTACCAGAATGTTTCCAATAATGACATGCAGGAATCAACTGATGGCATTGACCTGACCAAAAAGAGGACAGTCTCCTGGCAGGTTCCAGGTGTGACCATCCCAGCTTTTTCTATGTTAGTAATTACAATGTTCAATGTATCCTTCCTTTCTTTAAGGTCATTGGAAAATTTAGCTGTTATTTCTTGTAAGCCAAACAACCCCCCTCTGCTAAAGACTCTCAAAACCCTGCTGGAAGATTGCACTTCGTTACAGAACAGCTCTTTACGTTGTTTTTATTGTTGTTGTTCTTGTTGCTGAAAACCATTAAGTTGTAGATACAGCTGCAGGAATTATGGCACAATTTAATGACACCACAAACCATCATCATCATCATCATCACGGTTACTGTCAACACCACCAGCACCACCATCACCACCTCCACCACTACTGCCAACACCACCAACACCATCATCACCACTATATCTATCACTATACTACCCCACCCACCCACCCATCCACACTGTCAACGATACCATCATCTCTTACCACTACCGCTACCACTACTCCAACCCCAGCACCAGCACCATCATCATCATCATAAACATTTCATAAACTTCCACCCCCACCACCATCTCCACCACTTTTCCCTCTCCTCTGATATGTTTTATGTTCTTAGCACCAACAGGGTATCAATTTTACTCTTACACCCTCGCCACCCTCTTTATGCATTGTGTGTGTGTGTGTGTGTGTGTGTGTGTGTGTGAAGCAGACATCCATCCCCATCCCACCCGCACACTGTCCTCCTCCACCACTGCTTCACTCCACTCCCTCTATGGTTATACCCTCTTTACTTCTATCTACTTTTGTTCTCCTCATCCCTTTGTCTCTCTGTCCCCCCCCCTGCTGTCTCTCTGTTCCTCCTCTGTCTCTCTCTCTCTCTGTTCCCCTCTCTCCCTCTCTCTCTATTGTAATAATGTATTGTATCAGCCTTTATCATCATCATGTCCACCGGCCACCACCTCTTCCCCTCTTCCTCCCTCATTCTCTCCTCCTCCACCCTTCCTCATCGTTATCATCATCACATCAATCACTATCAATCGTCACCATATTCTATTATTATCTTTATTGGAAGGAGGAGAAACGAAAACAAAATAAATTATGATAATGTTGTTTAGTCTTATATAAATTATGATAATGCCATTAAGTCTTATAAGAACCCCAGTCAAGCAGATTTATGATCAAACCATTTCTAAGTGGGACCGTTCCATTGGAATATTCCTCAGAACTGTCGGAGCAAAACTGATATGTTACACACACACACACACATATATATATTGAAAAAAATGGGATTTTATTTGTACATATTATTTGTTGTTCTATATATATATATATATATATATATATATATATATATATATATATATGAATGTATGTATGTATATATAGGGGCACCTCAGCACTCACTATGTTTGTATTTGTATTCAAACAATCAGATCTGCTTTTGCATCAGTGAAACTTGAAACTTTCAGTAATGCAAGTCTGAGTCGAACTGTTAATGCAAATATTTAACCTCTACATCTGTTGATTGCTCTTATCTTTCCTTTATACAACTATGTATGTCTTTGTGTGTGTGTGTGTGTGTGTGTATGTGTGTGTGTGTGTGTGTGTGTGTGTATGTGTGTGTGTGTGTATGTGTGATATTTATGTACAATGTATTAGAAGACAGGAGATAAATGTGAAGTAGTTAAAGTATAGTTTTTAACCTTTTGCTGCAGAATTTTAAACAGATGATAATATATCTTGTTATTCTCTTTACACAGAGAAAATAAAGGAGCTCGTTCTGATATGAGATTGTATGTCTGTGCATATATATATATGTGTGTGTGTGTGTGTGTGTGTGTGTACATGTGCGTATGGTGATTGTCAACTTTATTTGAAGCCCTTTTCTCATTGGAGAAAATGTGGCAAGTTTCACAGGATTTGGGCCCTGGGCCCTCAGATGGCTCCCTAACTTTAATTCTACTTCAATTTTTTTTTTCTTTTTTAGTAAACGTAGCACATAATTTTGTGACAAATCTCATCAATAATGACCATGGCCTTCCTCATGTTACAGCAATAAACAAATAGTCATTTGGGCCTAAAAGGCACCTGTGATCTCCAGGTGCCATTTTTAGGTTGTATTCAGTTAAGTTTCTCAGGTTAGTCTCATGCAACAGTAACATGTCTGGTTTTAAAAAGTGGAATACAACCACAGATACTGAAAGTAAGGTTATCCCTGGACCCTCTCTCATTTTTAGGCTTTACTTTTCACCATTTGATGGACACTTTGAATTTTCTCAAAACTACAGGCTCCTCTTCCTGCTTATAAATCCATATTCATTCCTGTTTATTGCAAGTTGCTACCAATTAATGGTATAAGGTTGTTTTTTGTGATGTCATAAAACGACTTATTTGTTTTGGTGCTGGGTAATGGTAACGAGCGCTAATTCTTCAAAAGGTGATTACTTTAAAAGTCTGAAGCCCTCAAAACAGATGACATGACTCACCCATCATATTTGGTTCTGATGAGGCAACCCTCTTTTTCCAGCACTTCTGTTTCTTGTTCCAAAGATTTCCAATTCAACATCATCATCATCATCGTTTAACGTCCGTTTTCCATGCTGGTATGGGTTGAACGGTTTGACTGAGGTCTGGAAAGCCAGTGGCTGCACCAGACTCCAATCTGATCTGACAATGTTTCTACAGCTGGATGCCATTCCTAATACCAGCCACTTTGAGAGTGTAGTGGATGTTTTTTACGTACCACTGGCACAGGAGTCAGTCAGGGGGCCCTGGCATCGATCACGTTCAGATAGTGCTTTTTATGTGCCACCGGCATGGGAGCCAGTCAAGGGGTACTGCCATCGATCATGTTCAGATGGTGCTTTTTGCATGACACACTTTAGAGATTTCTTGTGGAATTTCTGAAGTATTTTGAAGTGTTGGTAATTCTGTATCCTTGTTTCAGATGAGTGCATTGACCTAAGAATCATAAATACAAAGCTTGGTAGACAGCTGAAGTCCCTGCTTGTTCAGGTTCAAGTCTCAAGTCAACATCGCAAACGTAAATGAAGTCATCTCAATCTTCAAGTTGATTTTTGAATCTAGAAAAGCAATGAGGGAGACTCTACTTGGTCATTCAATCTACAAGAAATAACAGCTAAAGCTACCTCAAATCATATTTTAATGTCTTAAGAAAAGAAGAACATATTCAATAATCTCTGAGATATGTCTGAAGTAAAGACAAGACAGGATGGTTATGGCTGGAATGGATTTCATCATGTCTTTGCTGGATCAAGGACTAACCTAGGGTTAAACCGCCGCTACAACCCAGAGGTTCAGATGCTGATCTCCGAACCCCAGCATCATGAGTTCAAGCATCAACCATAGCAACTGTTTCAATGGGCCTCTTAATCATGGTATCTTGCTCCAGTTTTCCTGACTCACATAAAAGAAGAGTTCATTGCTTATTTCATGGCTGACTTGTTTGGGATAAAAAGCAAGGATTCTATCCAGATGTAAAAACAATTGCTCCATCAAATAAACCATTCCATCCATTTTAGTGGGGAGTGGGGTGAGGCAAAGAGATGTGAACTGGAATTATAATACAAACATGCATGTGCGCACGTACACACACACACACACCAAGTAGGTCAAAACTACGATTCTTCATTTCGTATATTCGCTCTCTTTCTGTGGTGTTGGGAGACAGATAATTGTTGAAGTGTAATAAAAGGAGTCGGGGGCCCAAAACATTAGACTTCACTTTTTCCTCAAAGCAAAATCATTTTATTCCACTTTGCAAACTTTTTTCACTTTACTATTTGCCAACACAGACCGTTGCTTATTTCCTCAAATTCTACTCTTTCAATTCTAGTGAAAGTTTACTTTCTCTCTCTCTCTCTCTTTCTCACACACACACAAAGATATAATCATCATCATCATTATTTTGCATCAGCTTTCCATACAGTCTCGGGTTGTCATGTTTTACTGCAGTTCTTATTTGGCATTACTGCTGTCGTCCTCGACTGGTTGGAGGATGACCATGTCTCACTTGTGCTCCTTGCTTTTCACATGATCTTACACGCTTAGACACCCTTCTGTTTGCCAACCCCTTTACACAACATTACTGGACACCAATACTAGAGGAATCTAAAATGTCCCCTTCGATCCTGTGTTGTCTCTCTTTGATCAGTGTCCACTTCGCAAGGTGTATTAGATGAGCATTAGATGATGGCACCAACACTACAGAGGTTGCTGGGTCTCTTGCAAGATCAAAGAATCCTCTTTACTGTACATAGTCCTCAACTTTTTCATGACAAACTTCTCCAAGAGTGCAACTAGGAAGGCAGTGAGAGCTAAGAGTCAAAAAGAGGAGAGAAATGTGAATGGCAATGCGATGGAGGAAGCAGAGGGATTGTATGATAGAAGAGGATGCAGTGGAAAGGAGACAGGGAAAGCAATGTTTTAGGTGTGGGTGGTCACTAGGTGATTGAAGTGAAAGCAGCACAGGTAGCATGATGGGATAGCAACAAGGGTACACACCACACATATGATGTGTGTGTGCGTGCATGTCTGAATTCTTGTAAGGAATAAACTGGTTTAGCAAAAATTATTTTCTCAATTTATGAAGAGAAGGATTTTCTGTTTTGTTTTCGGGGCCAAATTGGAGTAAAATTTCTAAAAGAATCTGTTAGCAGAAGTGAAATGGTAGGATGGCATCACAAGGCATCACTTGAAGTCTTTCCAAATCTATTGCTCTGCTTTAGTCTGAGAGCAAAAGTAACACTTTTGCAAATACAAATGAAAATAAAGTTGAAACAAATTTTAATAGTCTCAGAGCAAATTAAATCTTTTTCCCTAATTAAATAATGTCATCAAATGATATCTCACATTGCTTTATCTAGTAAGTAATAAATTATAATTTAATTTTGACTTTTGAAACAAGCATCAACACATGTTTTATGAGTTTATTGGAATATAATCTGTTTTGGAAATATAAAACACAGTTTAATTGTAAATAGGTTGGCTTTAATGAAATCATTCTTCCACTATGACGACTTGCTATAATTTATTGCAAAACTATCAACACATACATTCCTTACTGAGTATGGCACAAAGCCAGCAGTTTTAAAGATAAGGGTCAAGTTGATTATGTCAACCCCTAGGGATCGCCTGGTACTTTATTTCATTGACTCTGAGATGAGGAAAGGCAAATTTACCTCGGCAAGAACTGAGCTCAGAATATAATGAACCTAAAGAAATGCAGGATTTTGTCCAATTCTGCCAGATCACTGCCCTTATCAACCCATAAATGGAATGGAAACATTGAGGTGCATTTTCTAATGTTGATTGAAGACATTTATTTAACCATTCCACAAGTGATTCAATACTTCCACATTCTATCTTCTTGAGTTTGTCACAGACAACTCTATGGGGTAAATCTGATGCATCATCTTTTCGTAACCAATGATTCGAATGATGTTGTCTTCTTGTCTTCTATTCACAACAGAAATGAATTCCCGATTGTCTCATTCCATGGCAAATAGAACAAACAGGAATTTCAAGTGCAAATCTCTTCCATGACCTCTGTTTGGCACTTCGTGAAACATGAATATTTGTAGCTTGTGACAAGCTGTCATTGTTTTCAGGCCGATCTTTGTCATACATAAATTGTCACAGAATTCTGGACCTAAACTGAATGAAATGAATTCTGATGGCAAAATAATCAGTTTGAGCTAAGCAGGACATAGATGTTTTTCATATTTTACTAAAATGGTTTATTTACTCGTTTGAAGGTAACGAAGGAGACAGACAAAAGATATTCAGTCAATGCCTTATGTCTTGTGTAGGCTCTATGGAATTATGGAATTATGGAATTATGGAATTATGGAACTCTAGAAAAGTGTGAAGATGGTACAGCTGTTACCGAGTGAGCTTCATTTCATGATTCTTGGCATTAAATTCCATTCCTCTTATTTCTATGTTCCAGTTTCTCCAAGTCCAATTCTAAATTTCATCCATTTATGTCCAAGAGTTGATGAAATATTGACTTCAGTTTTTGGCACAAGACCAGCAATTTCAGGAGAAGAGTTAAGTCTATGGACCCCCATGCGCAACTGGTACTCGTTTTATCGACCCTGAAAGGATGAAAGGCAGAGTTGACTTCAGCAGAATTTGAACTCAGAATGTAAAGATGGACAAAACGCCGCCAAGCATTCTGTCTGTTGCACCATCAATTCCGCCTGTTCACTGCGTTGACTTGATGAAACAACACTACATGAGAGGGGAGGGGGAATCGGAGGAGGAAGACCAAGATTCTTTGAGAAGAGAGGGGACATTAGAGGATGTGATCATGTGTCAGATGATGAAAGGTTCGAGTGTGACAGAGAGAGAGAGGAAGAAAGAGGGGGTGAGAGGAAGAGAGAGAGGAAAGAGAGAAACAGTTATTTTATATTACAATGAGATTGAATTAAGATTGTTGAGATTCCCTTCGGTCATGTCTGACCATGGGATTGCACCTAGAAAGTTCCTTTCCTAGGTACAAGTCCGGGCAAGGTTGTTTATGGAAGACCAGCAGTCGCCCATACATACTGACCTCCCCTCTCCACGCCACTGTTGTTATCCAAGGGAAAGGCAAAAGGAGCCGATACAGCTTGGCACCTGTGACATCACATTTCATTTCTACAGCTGAGTGAACTGGAGCAATGTGAAATAAAGTGTCTTGCTCAAGAACACAACACACAGCCCAGTCCAGGATTCGAACTCACAACATCACGATCGTAAGCTTGACGCTCTAACCACTGTGCCATATACCTTCACTAAATTAAGATTATAATTTAATTAAGAACACAACCAGTCTCAAGACGGTTGCTCTTAAAACCGTTCCACTGACTTTTGCCAATTCTTTAAATTCTGGGATTTTTGTATTTTACTAAGTTTTTTATTTTTCTACCTTCCTACCCTCCCCCACAAAATGGGAATGACTCGAAAAATCATCAAGATTTACAGATGACTAACCATGAAATCCTAGAGTGGCAACCACTGCTGAGTTTGTCTCCACTCCTTTTGACTGCTATTCTAGGAATTTTGCTTACTTTGACTTGGTTCATTGACAACTCTCTTTCTTTCTTTCTTTCTTTCTTTCTTTCTTTCTGTCTTTCTTTCTTTCTTTCTTTTCTTTTTCTTTTACTTTTCTCAATAATCTTTTATTTTGATATTTTAATGGAGTCAAACGATTGCTGTTAAATCTAAAACATTGAAATAGAAATTGATATTCTCCATATTCAATTCCCTTTTTCTCCATTCCTGTTAATAGAATGGTTTACTCTCTCTCTCTCTCTCTCTCTCTCTCTCTCTCTCTCTCTCTCTCTCTCTTCTATATTTCACTTAAATCATTTAAATATTAGTTTTTCTTTTTTTTTTGTGAAGCTAATTACATTAAAAAAAAACCGTTTTCTAGTGGACTCATATTATTTTGGGGTGTGTTCATACACACACACACACACACATAGTATATTATATTGTATTATCTTATATTACATTATATTTAGTGAGCGTCCATGTTTCAGCCCCGTATAGAAGAGCAGACTCAACTGTTGCCAGAAGCAACCTCGCTTTCAATTTCCTGGCTCACTTTGAACTCCGCCTTTTTCAGTACTTTGAAGAAGCAGTTGGATGGTTGTTATATGAGGGTGCTTAGAATGGCACTCTTTCAAGCCTAAGTATGTCCCCAGCAGTCACAGCCCATGTTTCACTGCAGTTTACACACATGCAGTTTACACACATGCATCATACAGTCTGCCTTTCACTCTGAGCGAGAGGCCCTTTGTTGCCAGCAGAGGTAGGAGCTCTCTGAACTTTGCCCAGGCTATTCTTATTCTAGCAGCTACACTTTCAGAGCAACCACCCCCACTACTGACTTGGTCACCTAGGTAATGGAAGCTATCAACTACTTCTAGTTTTTCCCCTGGTATACACACACACACACACACACACACACACACACACACACACACAGAGGGTGCAGTAAATAAATTGTCATCTAAATTACTCATAAATGAAAATAACACATCACATGACCAAACCAATGCAATCTTCTCTCTTGCACATTTTCTGGGAATCTGAGAAAACATTGGCTCTTATTGGGTCAGAAGTTGATGCTATCGAGTGATGCATATATTGATGAACATAACAGAGTCTGGCTTCAGACCTTGTCTCCTGCCAAAAGACTCTCTCATGACTGACTCACTTAACCAGGCATCAGGAACGAATGGCTAAACTTATGTTTATTGTGATTGGACAATTTCAACATTAATTATCGTAATTGAAATCCAATAAAATGCTGATGTAATTACTTTTCCCACTTCCAGTTTCTGTTTGTCAATAAAAATATGATTGTTATTCTTCACCAATTTATGAACAGCAAATATATCACATCATCATCTCATTGTAGAAGAGAAAACAAAGTTCCTATGTGGTAAAAGTCAAGATTAAAATAATGGAATTTGCCAAACAAAATACAAACTGTGCAACAGAATTGAAATTTGGTATTAATCATCAGATCTCTTCACAGTTGGTGGAAATACTGAGAATTATATTGGTTTCATATGATGGAATATAAGCCAAATTGAAGGAATGAATTTTAGAACTTCTTTCTAATGGCTTGTATATGTTATGCATGCAGCTCTTCTTTTGTGCTTTGCCGGTCACTAAGGAAATGGGGCACAGTAAATTTAAAGCATCAAACAGCTTGCGCTTCAGGAATAGACACAGTTTCTTCTCCCAGACATAGTAAATTCTTGTCACACAGGAATTCTCAATGGTGTGCATTTGAATAAACATGCATGCTGGCAATGTTTTGGCTGGAAAGATTTTCTGCAAGTGAAACAAACACAACATGTTTTGCATAGATTATTTTTTCAATGAAATTAGCTGTTCATGATATTCCAAATTTCTAACACCGTTTTTAAAAGAAGATCAAAACAAAAACCCAGAGATTAGGAGAATGAGAAAGGGAAACCATCGAAAGAGTGGCATTATAAGCAGGGTTATTTGGTGCCAACCAAGATTTTCATATTTGGCTTTCAGACACTGCTTCCTGGTGTGTTTCAGTAAGAAATTCCAGTGATTTCATGTTATTATGATCAACATTATCAACCAGACATTCTTGCGATGAATGTCTGAAGGACATCAGTTTCTGTGGAGTTCCATAAGTGCGTGATGGTCAGAGCAAAAGAATTTCTTGGGGATTTTAGAAAGAGGCAGAACCAAGGAATTAAGGAATTCTTTTCGAAATCATATAAAGGGTGGATTTGATTCTGTTGCACAGAATTAAGCAAATGTCTTCCAAAATAGGGTTTTGTTGCCTGACATTTTGGGAATGGAATTTGGGAGATGGAAACTGCTCCCATCATGCATGCGTGTGTGTGTATGTGTGTTTGTGTGTGTGTGTGTGCACACAGTGTGTGCATGTGTGTGTATATATTTATGTATGTATGTGTGTCTGTTTCTATGTATGTGTATGTGTGTGTGTGTGTGTAAGGCATTAGGTGTACGTAAAAGATTCAAGTATAAATATTATAAATAAAACAATGAAACAAAAATGTCAGCCAAAAGTTAATGACATTATTTTCTTTTAAAATTCATTTTTTATTCTTTTGGATCCCCCAAAATATACAAAAAGACTTAAATCTACACACACACACACGTGCACTTATGCATTTGCTTCACTGAGTACGTGCAGACATCTGTGTATATATTTGGTTGGAATTCTTGGAAATTGGTGACACAGAATTAAGCACAGAACGAGAGAGAGAGAGAGAGAGAGAGAGAGAGAGAGAGAGAGAGAGAGAGAGAGAGAGAGAGAGAGAGAGAGAGAGAGAGAGAGAGAGAGAGAGAGAGAGAGGGAGAGAAGAAAGACAGACAGTCAGGTGAACAGCCATACTGACAGACAGACAAACAGACAGACAGACAGACAGGCGGACAGACAGACAGAAAAACTGACAGACAGGCAGACAAACAAACAGACAGACAAGGTTTCAGTATGAGTGAGGGAGCAACTGTTGCAATGAATGAAGTTTAGGGAATATAAAAATGCAGAAAGAGATAAGCAAAGACATTGGTGATTCCTTTTAGAAGGATCGGAGGAGGATAAAGCTTTGTAGCAGATTGAAAGAATACATACAGATTCTCTCTTTGCTTTCATTGTAGCTTGTTAAAGACAGACACACTGGAAAACAATTTGCCCTGTGGGCTTTTAAAGCATTTCCACAGATATCAAACCTGAAATGTTGAAGTCCCCCAAGTCAAATGCTTAAACAATTGAAGCAGGGAGGTCCTTAAAGTCAAGGCTACTTTCCAAGAATGGTTTCTCTTTTCATGAGGTTTGCGATTCAGGGTATGTGAGGAGTTGGTGGCAAAGATAGCAAGTTTGTTTGTTGATGTTATGCTAAATACCAAAAAATGGCTTTTAACCCACAACAATCTTCCATTCCCACTTTGCACTCCCTAAACACACTCACAGACACACACACATATAGATATGCATACATACATATATACATATATATGTATGTATGTAAAGTATGTATGCATATATATTCTTTTGAAATAGAAAGCAAAGGGCTCACAGCTAGCTCCCTTAAATTTTAAGGTCTATAACAGATGTTAGTTTCTTTGCAAAACATTTTTGATGCTTCTCTTAACACACAGAGCTATGGCCACGTTTACACATCATATAAACAAACACGTATGCGCATACGGATCTATCTGTCTACTCATCTTTGTATATATCTAGATCTGTAAATTTTTATATATGTGCCAATGTATCTATGTATGTATGTATATGTGTGTATGTGTGTGTGTCTGAGTGCTTGTGTGTGTGTATACACACACACACATACACGCACACACATATTCTCTCCAAAGAATAAGATGGATGATGATAAAAAAAGCAAATTTCTTTGGTGAGTAAGAATGTCCATCCGAACATAGGTCAGTGGTTCTGTGGCTTAAAAGGACTCAGAAAGGCAAACCAATTTGTAAAAAGCACCCACTACACTCTTGGAGTGGTTGGCTTTACGAAGGGCATCCAACTGTAGAAACATTGCCAAATCAGATTGGAACCTGGTGCAGCCTCTTGGCTTGCCAATCCTTAGTCAAAGCACCCAACCCATGCTAGCATGGAAAGTGGACGTTAAACGATGATGATGATGAACAAAATATTTGTCTTTGTTGACAATGCCGTTATCCTTTTTTTTTTTTTTGAGGTATATTCAAATTGTCAGAAATAATTCTTAGTTCTGAATACAATGGAATCGTGTGAATGTTCTGGCTGCAGTTTTTATGCAATGAAGATTTGAACACCAAGTGATAAATGTTTCAGTGAAGAAATTAACAGTTCTTGAATGGCTGATACATGTCGTCAATATTGTAATTGTGTTAACTTCAACAAATGGTCTCAGGTCACTTGCCTGACAAAGAACACCTCAGAGAATATTTGTCATTTAAGGTAAAAACAATGAAAATAATTAATATCATCTTGGTTATAGCTTTTTCTACAACTATCATTGAAGGAATGGACTGAATAAAACAAGATGGAACATGCTGTACGATGGGCTTCAGTACAGTTTCTTGCTACTAAATTCCACTTTATGATGTCAGTCAACCAGAGGTTATAGAAGAGACTTGCTCAAGATTCCATGCTGTAGGACAAAATCTGGAACTACATTATTATGAAGCAAACTTGTTAAACATTGTTGCATCTATACTTTTGTGTGTGTGTGTGTATACACACACACACACAGATATCTGTGGATATTAATCAGCATAGCTCCAATGACCTTCAATGGACATAAATGTCAGAATCCGTTGTGTTTGTATCTATATTTAGTAACATCCTGAAACCACAGAATGAATTTGATGCCATAGTTACTAAAAATAATGCTGCACATGGCAACACACATCTGTCTCTGCTTGCATGCATCATTATATGCATACATACATAAATATATATGTGTGTGTGTGTGTATACATACATACATACAGACTTATATGTCTGTGTTAACTACATCCCAAAGATGGAGCCTTGTCTCTTTCTTGGAAACCGGCTTCCTCCTCAGTGGAACAGACTTATGTATGCACACATCTATATATAACTGTATTAGCATACATGAATATAAATACACACACACACACATGCAGAAATAGCCATGCACACACACAGTGTTTACCTATCCAGTCTCTCTTTCTGTCTGTCTGTCTATAAATTTATTCATATATCTGTCAGTTATCTCCCACCCCTCTCTCTCTCTCTGTCACTCTCCGTTTGTCTGTCTGTCTATTTCTCTTTCTTTCTCTCTCAGTCTTTCTCTCCCTCCCCCACCCCACTGTTTCTGTGACATGGAGTTTGTCTCAATATTGTGAAGTAGTTTTTTTAAGATACCAACCATGTGAGTTGCAATGCTGTTGTTTTACCCTAGGTCAACCTTGATCAAGCAGACCTATGATCAAAAGCAATCCGACTGTGACCATCCCACCTTAATGTTAGAAACTACATCACCTAATGTATCTTTCTTCATTGAAGAGGGTCAGATGTGATTTGAGAGAGATTTAGCTGAATTGTTAATTGCAATATAGTATTGTGAGATGACGATGTGAGTTGTGCTGCAGTATGGACACCAACATCACTGAGTTGTTCTCTTCACAATGATGTGGTCCTGGTTTCAATTCCAGTGCTTGGTATCTGGAAGAAGTGTATTCTGCTGTAAACTCAGGCTCACCTGAACCTTGTGAGTGGAACCAGGAAAATGGAAACTGTATGGCCCAATTGGTCAATGGACTGTACTTGGGTTCCAAGGGACCACCCTTCTCATGCACTCTACTTTTATAAGAGACTTAGTAAGTGATTTATATGGTTATTTGATCTGCTACAGATAGCAGCTAAATCTCCCTCAAATCATACACTACTAGATTAAAAACAAAACATAAATTAGGTAACGTAGTCCAAGATGCACTATGCCTAAATAAAAGATGGGATGGTCATTGTTATAATGTTGTTGGTCATACATCTCCTCAATGAAAAGAGACAAGCAGCTACACCAAGGGATTGTAGTATTATTTAACCCCAAATCAACTCCAATTCAGCAAACCTACGACCAATCCTATTTCAGTTATCAATTTCCTTTTTTTTTTTGTGTTTTGTATATTTTTGCCAGTGTGATTTGCCATTTCTTTTTAGATAATGCATCATGATTTAAGAGTTCTTCACTGCAATGTCTTTCCATCTGAGCAGCTGTGTATGGGTTAGCTCATAAAGATTGTCCTGCATACATGTCAGTCTTTCAACCAATGGTCCCAGTTGGTGTAGTATGTGTCTTGCTGTGTCTTCCGCTAAGGCCGGAAATAACTCAAGGCCGGAAATAACTGCAGAGTTATTTCCGGCCTTAGCGCGCCAGATTGAAGACATTTGAAGGGATACACTGAATGTAATTTGTAGAACTCTACACGTGCTCTATTTCGGGTGGACTTCTTATGTCTAGTTCTGGAAATTATATTTTTAAATCGACAGAATACGCTGATGATCCTGCAGATATTTACATACGTAAATTTTAACAGGTGAAACCATGGTACGTTGGTTAATCGTTTTTTTTTTTTTTTAGTATTTTTTCATTTGTCTTGCCCCTTTTACAGTCTGTTGTGTCGCTAATTTTTTACTGAGAACATATTTCTTCGTGGTTAGATGATTCGGCATCTATTTCTAGCATATAGGAGTCCACTTTTGCTGGTCATTCCTCTTATTTTTGTATGTATGTATACATATATATATATATATATATATATATATATATATATATATATATATATATATATATATATATATATATATATATATACACATACACACACACACACACACACACATATAGTTATACACACACATACAGACACACACCACACACATGCACATGCATTATGCACAAATAGTTTGTGTGTGTACAGCTCTCTCTCTATGCATGTGTTGGAGTATGTTGCACTTGTGTCTACGGCCTACATAAATGTGTGCGTGCGGGGTGGGGTGGGGGATTGTTTTGAGACTTGGGCACGGGAGTTGTGTAATGCACTGCCAGGGGGGGGGGGGGTGAGAAGTATATAATACAAGCAGAGAAACTTGAGAAGTGAAGTTTAAACACAATTCATGTGTCTGAGAGAAAGAAAGAGAGAGAGAGAGAGAGAGAGAGAGGCAGACAGACTATATTTGTATATGGGGGTGTTTGTGTGTATGTGTCACTGTGTATAACTGTGTGTGTCAGTTTGCATGCATTGCATGTCTCTATATGTATGTGTGTCTGTCCATATATGAGTGTGTGACTGTTTCTGTGGATATATATAAATATATATATATTCACGCACACACACACACAGAGATATAAAAGAAGTTTTTCATTGTATACAGGCGTGTATGTGTGTGTGTATACGTGTGTGTGTACGTGTGTGTGTACGTGTGTGTGCATATGTGTCTGGTATGTATGAATACATGACTGCCTGTACATTATGCATATGTAAAAGTTTATGTGTGCGTATCTGACTGGATATGTGTGAGTGTGTGTATTTATATATGTAACATCTTGTATGGATGTTACTGCGCTTATATTGTCATCGTGTAATCACCATCGTCATCAACATTATTGTTGTTGCTACTATTGTCATCGTTTTAATATCCATTTTATGAGATCCTTCTAGAGATATCACAAAATTCATTGGGGAATATTGTCTATGGCCAGGTGCCTTTCCTGTCACTAACTTTCATTTGTTTTCAAGTTAAATAATATTTCCGCCTCACTTTTGAGTACTGACAGCCCAATGCCAAAACACACACACACACACACATACATGTGTATACATGTATATATATGGGTGTATATCTACATGTATACACACACACACACACACACATATATATATACTGGAGCACCACCTTGAAGAATTTCTTTAGTTGAATGCATTGAGCCTGGTACTTGTTTTTTCTTTAAGCCTGGTACTCTTTCAGTCTCTTTGCTGAACCGCTAAGTCATGCACACACAAGCACCCCAACACACGTGTATCCGTGTGGATGTTGTAGATACGTTTCTCTCCATTTTGAGAATCCAAAATGAAGAGAAAAATACTTCAACAACAGAATTGGCCCAAGAACAGAATGGATTCATTCTGATAATGAACTCCCCTCCTCCTCCTCCTCCTCCTGGTCTTCCTCCCACTCATTCCTCCCCTTCTGCTTTAGCTGTTTTTTTTCTTATCCTCCTCCTCCTCCTCACATACCACACCACCTCTTTCTCCACCCCCATCCCTCTCTATTTCCTCCCAATCCTGTCTCCCCTTCCACCCCCCTCCAAATGTAAATGAACCTTCCTTAAAATGAACATGTGGTTGCACTTTATCATCACCATCAACATCACCACAAGCTTTACCACCACCTCCTCCACACTGCTATCATCTCTATCCTTATTAAAATCTCTCCACTCTCTCTCTCTCTCTCTCTCTCTCTTTCTCTCTTTCTTCCTTTCTCTTTTAATCCCTTTCTTTCTCTCTTTCTTTCTCTCTTTCTTCCTCTCTCTCTCTCTCTCTCTCTCCCTTTCTCTCTTTCTCTCTCTCTCTCTCTTCCTCCCTCTCCCTCCCTCTCTTTCTCTCTTTGTGGCATTAATTGTTAATCTACTGACTTCCATCCACTCCTTCCTTCCCCCCATCCCTTCTCTTCAGCAGAAACACCTCAGCACCACCACCACCACCAACACCACCGCCACCGCCACCACCGCCACCACCACCACCGCCACTACCACCACCGCCACCACCACCACCACCGCCACCACCGCCGCCGCCACCACCGCCACTGCCGCCACCACCACCACCACCGCCACCACCACCACCGCCACCACCACCACCGCCACCACCGCCGCCGCCACCACCGCCACTGCCGCCACCACCACCACCACCGCCACCACCACCACCGCCACCACCACTACTACTACCACCACAACTATCACCACCACAACCACCACCGCCACCGCCGCCACCACCACCACCACCGCCACCACCACCACCGCCACCACCACCACCACCGCCACCACCACCACCGCCACCACCACCACCGCCACCACCACTACTACCACCACAACTATCACCATCACCACCACCATCACCACCACCATCACCATTCCTCTTTGTCTCTTCCTTCTTCCCCATAAAAAAAAAATGTTCACTTCTAAACCATGTGGTTTCGGGTTCAATCCTATTACATGGCACCTTAGACAACTGTCTTCCACTTCCCCAGTATGTGTGTGTGTGTGTGCGCGCCAATAATATTTCATCATTGATCTCACCTGTGATCTATAATGAGTTAGTAGTCGTAGGGGCCTGTCTTATACATCCAGCCACAAATCCATCCATCCATCCATCCATCCATCCATCCACCCATAACGACTACCACCACGACAACCATCACAACCATAGTAGCAATACCACTCTCAATATCAACAAACATCCCTACCACCACCACCACCACCACCACCATCACTATCACTTCCACCAATATTACCCCTACAATAGCAATGACCACCATCAACTCCCCTCCACCGCTACCACCACCCTTCTTCACCATCCTTCTTCACCCCACATCACCCTCCCACTAGTGCCACCTTTATCATAAACACCACTGATAGAGTCAACAGGAAGGCAATATTTTTCTCATTTCCTGGAAGTAGGAATTAGACTTCAGTTTAGTAGAACCTGTTGTTTATGGGTATTGAAATGGGTGTGTATATATGTATATAGGGCTGTGCCTTTATGTATGTGTGTACATAAGTATTCCGATGCAGGTATATAGGTGTTTAATGTGTGTGTGTGTGTGTACATGTAGATGCCACTAAACGTGCATACACACACACACACATACACATATATGAACCACCACCCCCTACACACACATATAGGGTGTGGTGGAGATATTGTTGTGTAAATTATGCTGAAATGAAAATAACACTGACATCTCATTTTAACAGATATATTTACCAAAATTTCTTAAAAATATCTTGTAATACTAAAGAGTAAATTTATTCAATAAAATCGCCATTGGCTTCAACCATGGCCACCAGACAACTTTGGAATCTCCTGCAACTCTTCTGGATGCTCTTCTTGTTTAAGTTGGTGAATGCTGCCATAATCCTTGCCTTCAGTTCATCTTTGGTCTTACAAAGAGTTTTGCTGCTCTCTCGCTCAACTACGCCCCACACATAATAATCAAAGGGGTTGCAGTGTGGGGAGTTAGGTAGCAGAATGCAGTAATTCTTGCTGTAAAAGTCGAAAACACTAAATATCTTTTAAGAAGTATTCTGCATGAGTCATCTAAGTTGGTTAGTGGATAAACACCTCATAAGGTGAATTTATTAATAGCTTAGGAGTACTCAGCCACTCACGTTCCTTTTGTTGTTGTTTCAACTAATGACATTTACTTGTGGTTACCAAGGGAAGACTTCACTTGATTCTTCTTTGAGCTTCTTAATAATTTCCAATTATATAAACTTGGCATCAGGTGATTCAAACTTTCAGGATTCCATAATTACAGGTTAAATATCTTACAACAGATCAGAAGAGGTTTTCTTGAACCAATGTTTAATAAAGACAGAGAAAATTTTCAAGTTGAGTTAGCAGAGTTGAGTTAGCAGAGTTGAGTTAGCAGAGTTGAGTTCAAGTTGAGTTAGCAGAGACACTGAATCAAACTTTAACAGAAAAATGTTTTGCTAAAAAAAAAAAAAAAAATATTAAAAATAACATCTGAGCAGTATTGAGGGAGAATGAAGGAATCGGTCAGAGGAAATATAATGAATACATGCTCATACCGAGGTGTATGCAACAACAGCTCAACCAACACAACAACTCCATCACAAATTTACAAAGACAGGGAAAAACTCTTACACACAAAAATCTTGTCACTTTGTTAGTGACCGGTTCAAGAATTTAAAATGCAAAGGGAAACATACAGACATAGAAATGGATGCAAACAGGTATAGATAAATATACATACAGGCATACATACACATACAAATGTACAAGCGTATAAACACACACACGCTTACATATATATATTGTACATACCTCGTACATACATTCATACATAGATATACATTCATACATATATTCATAAATACATACACACACATACATTTATTCATACATACATGCACACACATGCACATACATACACACACACATGCACACACACACATGTACACACACACATGCACACACACACATGTACACACACACATGCACACACACACATGGTGGTTGTCTACTCCTTATGCAGAGTCTGATCACCTCTTGTACCCACATCTACATACATTCTTACACACATACATTTAAATCTATATATATATATATATATATATATATATAGACATATATATATATATATAATGACATATATATATATATAGACATATATATATATATAGACATATATATATATATATATTTATAAGTATATGTATATATATATTTATATATATATATATATATATATATATATAAATATATATATATATAGACATATATATATATTTATAAGTATATGTATATATATATTTATATATGTATATATATATATCTCACACACACACGCACACACATACATCTCATTCAGCATATATATATATATATATATATATATATATATATATATATATAGATAGATATAGATACATTGAATGAAAGAGAGGAAGAAGGAGAGATAAAGAGAGGCAATATCAGTGAATTTTTGCAAGACAGCTGCTCTTAAATTGGTGCACTGTTGCACTGCTGCACTATAAATTGCAGCATTTTGTCAGATCTATAGATCGGGGATTTAAGATAGTTTTTAGCTTATTTCCTGTAAACTGCTCTCATAATGATACAGACTGATTGCGTGTGTGTGCATGTGTGTGTTCAGGTAATAAGTTTAAATTCATCTGCGTGTGTGTGATTTTATATATGCGTATACATATACATATGTTTGTGTTAGTATACAAGTGTGAATCTGTGTAATGATAGTGATCGCGTGTGTGTGTGTGTGCATGTACGCATGGTTATGAAGGCAGCTGCTTCCTCAACCAGCTGAAATGTATCAAAGGTGCGTATACACATGACGGCATGTGTGTCTGTGTGTCTCTGTTCATGTATATATAGGCAGATGTGTGTGTGTATGTGAATGTGTGCATATATATATATATGTTTATATATATATATATATATATATATATATATATAAATATATATAAATATATACACACACACACACACGCACATATATATATGCATACGTAACCATGCAAAGCCACAAAATATCCTATAATGATTTTTTGTTTTGTTTTGTGATAGACAATAAAGGTAGAGAGAATGTTTGTGAGGAAACAGGATAAAACTACCACCCAAATCACCACCACCACCACCACCACCACCACCACCACTACTACTACTACTACTACTACTACTACTACTACTACTACTACTACTACTACTGTGATAATTTCATACTCTTGAAATTACATTGGCCCAAGGTTAGAAATTTTGCTGGCAGAGAAGAGTCATTGGCATCAACCCACATACATCACTGGTACTTAATGTGGCTTTACTTTTGATGAATCTAGCATCTAGAAACAGCACATTTAATGTCATTCCCTGAACTGGATATGGATTGTAGTCAACCTCAGCAGGACTTGTGTAAAGTTGTGGCTCTTACATTCTGGGTTCAAGTCTTGCTGAGGTAGACTAGAAATATATGAAACAGTCTAGCAGTCCACCATTTGTCATTACAAAAGATTCTGCAATTGACATTACAAATAGTAAAAACCTTGGTATTTCAAGAATTCCAAGAGCAGTTTTGTAGTACCGATACCATTGCCAATGGGAATTCTTCTTTATGCAGATAATATTTAATAGATGCTCACCACAAGATGAACCTATGGACTCATCCTGCACCTCTCAACTTAACTCTCTCTTTCTCTCTGTCTCTCTTTTGCTCACTCTCTTTTTTCCTTCAGTGTTGTCTAATGACTCGAGAACCTGGTAGTCAGTTGGTGCAAGGTCTGGTGAATGACAGGGTACTTCCAAGGTCAGTTCCTGTAACTTGAATAGTGTTCTTTGTGCAACATGTGGTCAAGCACTGTCTTGCAAGAGACTTGGCCTGTCTCTGTTGACCAATCTCGGTTGTTTAATTGCAAGTTCATTCCACATTTCACCAAACTGGTTGATGAATACGTCCACTGTAATTGACTTACCAAGTCACATGAAGCTGTAGTGGATGACACCGGTGCTGGATTACCAAACAGACACCATTAGCTTTATTTGGTGAATATTCTTTTCTGGATTGTGTCTTGGCACTTCGTCTCTATCCAACCGCTATGTAGAACACTTGCTATTATTGATTCAAGACGACGTGTCATTTGATGCTCATTCAGTTCGTGTGGTGTCCACTTGTCCAGCTTCTTTACCTTGCTGATTTGTTTCAGATGGTCCAATACTGTTGGAATCGAAACATCAAAACCTTGCTGCTAACCCACGCATAGTTTGAGATGTATTCACTTCCACTACAATTTCCAGCTCATCATTATCAACCTTGGTCTCTGGTCTACCATGAGGCTGATCTTCAAGAGTTAAGTCACCAGACCAGAACTTCTCTAACCATCGACGTACAGTGCGCTCATTCACCACATCTTCACCAAACACCTCATTGATGTTTCGAGCTGTCTGGAACGCATTGGTTCCACGACAGAACTCAATCATAAACAACATAAATTTTTGATCTATCGGTGAGTTCACAACAAACCTCACAACATAATCAGACACCATGAATTGCATTTCGAAAACTGATAGTGTAGCTCTTTAATGTTGTAAAACATTGAAGTTAACGACTGTCAAACTTGGTGCATAAGAAAATCAGACATTTCGTTTTTAATGACCTAATACACACAAACACACGCACACGCACACATGTGTGTGTGTACGTACACACACACACACACACACACACACACACACACACACACACACACACACACACACACACACACACACACATATATATATATATATATATATATATATATATATATATATATGCATAAAATGCCTATACATACATATATATACTGCATAATTTTAATTTCCCTTCTTTTCCTTTTCTATTCCTTGCTGGGAGATTTTCCTCTCTTTAATTGTCACAGTAAAAAAGCATTTTAATGATTAAGTTGTTTTTTTTTAATGTTCTAAAATGTTACTTACCTCATTTATAAATTAATTCAATTCTTCGATCTTTCTGGGCAAATATATCTATCATATTTTCATAGAAATCTCTTTTCATCAATTGCTGTAATAAATCTTTTTCAATTGACATTAGTGCTAACCCAGACAGTCTTCTTTCTCATGTCGCATTTCTTTGGTATGTTTTGATTCTACTTAATGCAGAAAAGGATCGCTCTACAGAAGCAGTGGTGGACGGAATTGTCAAAATCAACTTGCACAGATTGAAGAGTTCTGGCATAGCTTCAAGATCACGAATATTTTAAGATCTATCAAAGATTTTATATGCCTTTGCGAACGCTCGTGCTTTAGCATAGCCATATGTAAATTATTTAAATCATCAAAGCCTTTATCATTCTAAACATTCTTTTCTAAGCAAAAAAGTAAACAAGGCCAACAGAATAATTTATTAAGTGTAGCAATTCCAGTTAACCATTTTTTCTTTTCATACAAATTAACCTGAAATTGTCTCGTGAATTAGGTAAATTCGATGTTGGTCTCCCACCGTTTATAATTAATTGTTTTCCATCGAAGTCTCTTTTCGAAAAACTATTTCTCAAAATATCGTTTATAACACTCATTTAGAAAAAAGGCTACTTTTATATAAGAATACAGGTGTAAGTGTAAGAGTAAATTGCATGAGTCAATTTCAACAAAACGAAAAAATAACGTTAGTAAAATTAATAAAAGATTAATTAACTACTTCTGAAATAAGAAATATAATATAGATAATATTTTTTTTTTCAGAACACTCCAAAAATATAATAGTGCAAACAGATGTTTTGGATAAAAAAAAAAAATTCAAACTTACCGCCAGGTTATTCCGACATTTCATCTGGCTAACTGAGGAATTATGGGATTGCTCTTGTTTGGGTCAGAAAGTGGAACGAGGCTAGCAACAATTCTACACTAACAAAGAGACAGAGAGGGGGTGTCACGTGGTCTTCTCAAAGCAAACGTACGAGTCAGTGAGAGAGGGGGAAGGGGAGGCAGAATATTTCGAAAACACATGGACGGAGTTTCTTTGAAAAAAAATGAATATTTTATCGAAATTTCCGATGATATGGATAAAAAATCACAGAGCATGCAGCGCATACTTTGCATGCCTGAGAGTGTACGCCTCTGATATATATATATATATATATATATATATATATATATATATATATATATATATATATATATATATATATATAGATATATATATATATATATATATAGATATATATATATATATATATATATCTGTGTGTGTGTGTGTGTGTGTATTTTTCACCAGAAACAGGACGTTTTAAGCATAAGGTATCATGTGGAAATGGGGTGGTGGTATAGAAGAAGAGACACAGAGAGGATGAGAGAAAGAGAGAGAGGGGAGAGTGAGGGAGTGAGAGAGGTGTGTGTGTGTCAAAACAGGAATGGAAAAGAAAACGAATGGAGAAAATAAAAAAAATAAAAATAAAAACCCAAAACAACAAAACCATGAAAATGGCAGGCCTACTAAATATGAGTATTTACCATTCTCTCAATGGCTACACACCGGAAATCAAACAGATTTTTATCATTTAGCTTCCTCCATTAATGTTCTGCAACTAACGTAAATAAACAAATATATAGAAATATATGCGTATGTCTATATGTACACATGTGTATGTAATTTATGCATGTCAATGTGTGCGAGTGTGTGTGTGTGTGTGTGTGTGTGTGTACTTATATATATATCCCCGTCGTGATATATATATGTACTACGATGATGATGTGTATATATGTGCACCCACCCACATGCACTTATATATATGGAGATGTAGTTGTAATTATGTGTTTATGTTCATGTGTATTTGTATACATTCACTCACACACTCTACACACTCACACACTCTACATACACACACACACACACACACACACTCTCTCTCTCTCTCTACACACACACACTTGCAATATATTTTTTTCTTTCTCTTACTGGACTGTAACCATTTGACTACATTCAAGTTTGTTATATTGTTTCTTATTTTTTATTTGCTTCTGTTTCAAGTTGTTGCAGTTTAGTTTATAAATTGTTGTTGTTGTTGTTGTTGATCTTCCCCAAGTGCAACCTTCCACAGTTGTCTCTTCTGACAGGAATCCATCCATTTTTTTTTCTTGAATTTCACAATTGATGACTCTATATTTCTGATTGCAACTTCAACCCTTGAGGGCCTCCAATTATCAAATTCTTACTACAGAATGCTTTTGTTTCCGATTGGTAATTTGGTAGATGTGAAAGCTGGCAGTACCCAGCAATCTGTGAATTAAAGTTTTCTTAAATGCAAAAATCTCTTACAAGATCTTTCATACATAAACGACAATATATCTCTACCTGTTGTTTTCAAAGGTGCCAAGATACAGAGCTTTGAAATATTCCAATCCCTCAATTTCTTGAGTAAGACTGGTTCTGTTTCATCATAATTTCTGGTTCTCTTGTGATAAAGGTTCTTAAGATCCATCCTGAGAGATTCCTGTATTTAGAGTTTGGTGAAATGTCTCTAAGATGATGCATTGTTTTTACACAAATTATTCTTGTGTCTCATATAATTCCAGAGATTTGAAGAATCTTACTATTTGGTGCCAATAAATTTGTTCTGTGCCAATGCACCACTTTAGATTTGAGGAACTGAAGTTTCAATACATTAAATTTCCTATTAGTTTCATGACCTTCATCACATTTAATACATTATAGATTGTGACGGTATCTTCTGCCTTTGATATTTTTGTGCCAGTTGTGTAACTAACACTACTCATGAGATTATGTTTAAAAGTCTGGTAAGAAATAACCATGGCCCTAACGCTATGTTTCACTTAGCGGAATGTTGTGAAGATCTCAGATGCCGTTTCTCTTGCTAAGTCTTCAGGGAAGAACAATGAAAATGCTGCTTTTCCTCATTCATATATTCTGTGGTTTGTTCTGTGACAAGTGTACGCTTGCATCTAACATGCCTAGGATCAGGTGTCTTTCAGTTAGTGATTTGCAAATTGTCTTCTTTGTGTAAGCAGGATCTCTGAGATATGGTTTGTGAGGTGTAAGAGATTGTCTATCCAAAACTCCATTATCGAGTTGAGGTGAATGAATTTCTCATTTGGATTTAGCCACACTTTGAATTGGGGTACACATCTGAGGTAACGGGGTATAAACACTCTCAGATGTAATTACATCCCTTGTGTGCATGTGTGTGTGTATGCATGTGTGTGTGTGTGCGTGTGCGTGTGTGTGTGCATGTGTGTATGTGTGTGCATGTGTATGTGTATGTGCGTTTGTGTGCACGTATGTGTGCATGTGTGTTTGTGTACACGTGTGTGCATGTGTGTGTGTGTGTGCACTTGTCTTGGCATCTCTTGCTTGTTGTATATATGTGAATCGTTGTCTTACAAGAAATGCTGTTCATTTCCAGTCTTCTATGAAAAAAATCTTCTGGCCATGGGGAAAATATTAGCTTGTCTGAAAACGGGGGAAGTTTGGCGATAGGAAGAGCGCCTAGCTGTGGAACATCCAACTCGATAAAACTCTGTCTGACCCATGCCAGCATGGGGAAATGGATGTTAAATGATGATGATGATGATACATACATACTTACATACACACACACACACACACACACACACACATACATACATACATACACACACACATACATACACACATACATACATACATACATACATGCATTCATGCATGAATGCAGCCATACATGCAGACATTCAGACATGTCTGCTTTAGGAAAGGAACAATGAGTTCTACATTTATGCCATTCTTAAAAACAGTTTAAGTTTATGGGCATATCCACTGCATTAACGTTGCCAGAGAGGTAAGGGTCTCTGCAAGGGATAGGGGCACTGCCCCTATTTATCAGATTGAAAAAAAGCAAAGATTAAACTAAAAAAAAAAAATAAGATGGAAACGAGTTAATTGTCAGAAGAATAAATTCTAGTAAAATATTGATTTATTTTGATCTTTTAAAAAATCATAATTTTTGGAAGGGACAAAAAGGGAACAAACCCCAAGAAAATATCAGTTGTTTTTTTATTTTAATTTTATTATCAAAAAGAAACATTTTTGGAGAGGAGAATATAAAAAGTTGTGATTTTAATGAATTCGTCAAAAGTGTTATCAACCAAAGCGAAGTGGAATTAACTTGTTTTATGATATCTGTAATGTTAGGCATCAAAAGGAAATGGTAATTAAAAGGGACTTAACCCTTATTTTTTTATTCTTGTAGTCGCTTCCCTTGAACTTATTAATATTTATTGGTACTTAATATTTCAAGAATTCAGGACGATGCCACGTTGTACCCAATTATTTTTCTCTATCTTCTTCCACATCTTTTGTGTTCCAAATTCAAGTTCAACCGAAAGAAACTTAGTGCTTTCCTTTTATCGGTTTTTGTGAAAAAAAAAATACCAAGAAACAACATCATAGCGATTATTATTATTATTATTGTCTAACCCTAGGTCTACCCTTGTCAAACAAACATTTGATCAGAAGCATTCCAGCCGTGACTTCTCAATCGAGAGGTGGATAATCATAACTTTGTCATGCTGGACGGCTGCATCGAAGTTAAGACCATCCCACAAGGTTTCATTTCAAAAATAAACTTTTGTATTGTTGCTAAATATAATTTTTCTTAAAAACTTGGACAAAACGTAATAACCAGGAACATTTGCTATGAACTTACTTTCAACTGCATTTGGGGTTTATCTTCTTAATTTCTTCAGATTTCTATGTTTTAAACCCAATTGTAATTACTTTAAACGAATAATTACAAATGTAGATAAAGGAATCATGATTCCAAATTTTGGTAGTAATTTCAAGAGGGGGTGCTAGTCAAATACATCGACCCCAGTGTTCAACTGGTACTTATTTTGTAGACCCCAAAAAGATGAAAGCAAACTCGACCTCAGCAGAATTTGAACACAGACAGACAAAACACTGCAAAGCATTTTGCCTGACTCGTTAGCAACTCTTCCATCTTGTCGCCTTAATGGAGATTAAAGATTATTAATTAAAAAAAGCAGGCTTTAATTAAGATCTAATCAAGAAAAAATGTCCCAAAAGTCCTATTTTCACAGTTTCTCTGCCTTTTGCTTACTTTTTGCAGACAGAGTTTCATATTGCGGTTTGTTGTTGTTGCTGTTGTTGTTTATGCCCAAATTAGTGAAAGCACTGTGGCTCACAACCGAAAGGCCACGAGTTCGATCCCTGGCAGGGCATTGTCTCCTTGAGCAAAGCACTTTATTTCATGTTGCTCCAACCCCTCAGCTGGACCAGGCATGCCATGGCTACTGATGCACAGACATGCATTGAGGCTATGACATCTCCTGTGCTTCCTTTGGTGGTGAGCAGGTGTGGTCATGATTTGTCAGACTTGCTCTTCCACAACTTGTCTCTTTGACTGAGCTGCAGTCTTAGATCAAACGTAGACGGAGGCAGAGTTCTTAGTACCAAGAGTATCATCAGATGCTTACAGTCCTCTGTCAGTCAGGCAACGCAGTCAGTGGACATTCCATTCTGGTGTTCTATAGAGAGTTAGCGGCAACCAAGTGCAATGATGTTCTTGGGAGACTCTCAGTGTTGAAGAGAATCAACTGGCTTGTTTGTTCTGGAGGACTTTTGGATCTGAACCAAAATGCTATCAAAGTGACCCTGGGTGTACAAATATATGAAGCCCAATATACCCATCATGACAACCTGTCTGATAAGAGTACACCAGGTACATGCATCAGTGCACGACATGGTGATCTCATATCAGGATAAACAGCACAAGACCTTGCTGGTGGGGCCCAGTTAGAATTTTCATCAGATCAAGTAGCCTATGATGATGTTGATGATGATGATGATGATGAGCTTCCTTTTAATTTTAACCTCCTGCCTGTATTGTATTTCATAATTTTAATAAGATTTTAAGAAGGTTGTCTGCAGAAAATGTTTTCAATCCTTTTGTCTATTAATAAGACATTTAATGGTCTGTTTTGGCATGGTTTCTATGGCTGGGATGCCCTTCCTAACATGCCAACCACTTTACAGAGTGGACTTCTTGCATAGCACCAGCCCAAGTGCTTTGAATGAACTTATGGGTGGGGTGGGGTGTGTGGGGGTGGGGTGTGTGTGTGTGTGGGGGGGGGTGTCTATGTGGTCACTGAAGCAGCAGCTGAAATAGCAGAAAATCTTTCAAAAACAAAAAAAGAATGCAATGAGTTATTAATAGAAGAAAAGAAAAAAAACAAAACAAAAGAAACAATGGTCAAAGCTGGAATGCTTCTGATCATGGATCTGATTGACCAGGGATAAATTAAGTCTGATTGACCAGGGATAAATTAAGTCTGATTGACCAGGGATAAATTAAGTCTGATTGACCAGAGATAAATTAAGTCTGATTGACCAGGGATAAATTAAGTCTGATTGACCAGGGATAAATTAAGTCTGATTGACCAGAGATAAATTAAGTCTGATTGACCAGGGATAAATTAAGTCTGATTGACCAGAGATAAATTAAGTCTGATTGACCAGGGATAAATTAAGTCTGATTGACCAGGGATAAATTAAGTCTGATTGACCAGGGATAAATTAAGTCTGATTGACCAGGGATAAATTAAGTCTGATTGACCAGGGATAAATTAAGTCTGATTGACCAGAGATAAATTAAGTCTGATTGACCAGGGATAAATTAAGTCTGATTGACCAGGGATAAATTAAGTCTGATTGACCAGGGATAAATTAAGTCTGATTGACCAGGGATAAATTAAGTCTGATTGACCAGGGATAAATTAAGTCTGATTGACCAGGGATAAATTAAGTCTGATTGACCAGGGATAAATTAAGTCTGATTGACCAGGGATAAATTAAGTCTGATTGACCAGGGATAAATTAAGTCTGATTGACCAGGGATAAATTAAGTCTGATTGACCAGGGATAAATTAAGTCTGATTGACCAGGGATAAATTAAGTCTGATTGACCAGGGATAAATTAAGTCTGATTGACCAGAGATAAATTAAGTCTAAAGAATCTGCTGCAGCAGTGGCGGCAGCAGCAGCAGCAGCGGCAGCAACAACAACAACAACAATCTGTAGAAATATTAATGTAACAACTATTTTAATAAACCTATTCTAATTCCTGATTATTTTTAAAATTAATTAAAATACATAATTAGTTGTTTTCTAATTAGGACAATAAAATGTTTTGATATTTCTGCAAATTTTGGTGTTAAATAAACAGCCAAAAAATTCTAGACTTTTACAAAGATTCCTATATTCAAAGATTGTTTACATTTTGCTCGTTTTAAAATCTATATTCCAAAATCAAAGAACCAATTTCTAAACTATAGATTTTCCAAATACTCCTTTCTGGATAACATTCATTCTACTGCCTTTTGCCATCCATACACTCATGAAATCTATTCTATTATTAACAGAATTCTTTCTCTTTGATGCCAATATTGCTTTTATTTTCTTTCTAAATTCATGAATTCCTTCATTTTAGCAATTCCATATCAAATTGAATGCTCCAATAATTCTGTGAGAACTTAACCGTTTCTTTTCATGTTCCCCCCTCCTCTCTCTCTCTCTCTCTTTGCTTAACTACACCAATAATCCTCACATATTTCACATGTCCTTGCAACATAAACGAGAAGGTCATTCTTATGCTATTGAAAGAAATAATAGCAAAGTCTTTCTCATGTTAAATAAGTCCATTACCAGATTCTGATATTGCAGGATTTCTGCTACAAATTGATCTATCAAAATCAATAGAGCTAGCTCTATGGAATTCCAAATAACCCATTTTCAGACCTATTTTTGATGCAATTTCTAAAGTGTTTCATCAATTACAAAATTAAAAAAAGAAAGAAACAAAAATGACATTTACTCTTCAATCCATAATTTTTCTTCTTCTAATATTGTTTTATGGTCAAAGGTAATTAAATATTTGTCAATTTTGTATTTTTCACTATTCTGGCACCTTTAAGAAAGTTTTCTAATGCAGTAAAGATGTCGTTATTTTACTTCCTTCACTTATAACCACTGACATTAATAGGAAAGGTATGAAACCCATTGATGGATACTAGTTGTTCAAACACAGAGAAGGGGAGAGGGAGAGAGAAAGAGAGAGAGAGAGATTGGGTTGCTGTTATCTCTGTGTGAAAAGGTATTTCTTAGAGAGGCCCAATATCATATTTATTTATTTTATATCACAACTGGTGAAAAATAGTATTGCAAGTCGCACTTTTCTAACAGACCAATTATTGGTTCACTGCTTTGGTGGCACTGAGAGTGACAAAGGAGTATTTGAGTGACTTGGTGCAGAACAATTATGGCAAACCACTTTGGTTTTGGAGTTTCTTACTTAGACTTCATACCTACATATTACCATCATCTTCATCACCATCTTCTGAGCTTTTAAAAGAATTTCTTCCCTGGGTGTTTTAACCCCTAACTATCCCCATGTCCCTGCCAGAAACAAATAAATCCTTCTTAATTGATCACCATGCCATCATTTTAAGCAGAGCAGGAGGTTACACGTAGACAGAAAGGCTCACTGAAGTATATATATATATATATATATATATATATATATATAAGCAAATTATCAAGAAGAAGGAGAATGAAAATGTTTTTTACAAAGAAGTACAAAATGAAGAAAATAATATATAAAAAAAAATAATATATAAAAAAATAATAAATATACCAATACATTATATTGTCTTTGAGCTTTTGAAGTTCAATGGTAGTTCATGTATATAATGGTAGGAAAAATGAGGATGCATGAGAATTGAAAGTTTTGTTAGGTTTAAAAAAAGGGTTAAAAGTTTGTGTTAAGCAGGAAATGTGGTGTCAAAACAGGAAGTGTGTGTAAGCGGAGACAAATGTTTTTAGTTGGAGGTCATTTTCCTATTATTTCATGTGCGGTTAACACAACCCCACTATTTACTGACTTATATATATATATGTAAATATATACATACATACATATATATATATACACACACACTTATACACATATATATATATACATATATATGAATATATATATATATATATATATATATATATATATGTATACACACACACACACACACACATACACACACACACACACACACACACATATATATATATATATATATATATATATATATATATATATATATATATATATATGTATGCATGTATGTGTATATATATATATATATATATATATGAGGAAAAGAAAACAGAGAAATTGATGTATGTAGACATTAATTTATTGGAACATATTCAGTTCCAGACAATATCAAATCCATCGCACCTACCATTATTTCAATGCCCAACTAATTCATTTTGAGAAATTAAATTAAATTAAATTATATTAAATTAAATTTTCATATTGAATATCATTAATTGTGCATTTCATCAGGGGAAAAATTTGATAGAATGGAGCTACATTCCATTGTGTTGTTTGACCCTTTTTAGACCCAGGCATGTGCATTCCAGCAACCAATGTCTTTTTTTCTTTGATAAAACTGGGGAACTTGGATGCCAACATCCCTTTAAGAGGATTTTATATCCTTCTTTTAATTTTATATATATATATATATATATATATATATATATATATATATATATATATATATATATATATATATATATATATATATATATATATGTATATATATATATATATATATATATATATATATATATACACACCTACACAATCACACACCCACGATAATTTCTATCAAATTTTCACTTGTGTGGTATCGGCCAGTCTGAGATCAGAGGCTATGGAAGAAGACACTTACTCAATGTACCGTATAATGGAATGAAATCCAGGAATTTGTGGTTCTAAAGTGAATGCCTTATAATGTGATGTGTAGAATGCTTGTGTAAAGCATTAGTAACGTATCAGAATTGAAATGGTTTCCTTCATAAATATTACATTAATGAAACACTGCATCTAATGCCTCCTTGTATTTTCAGTGCAGACTTTCATAAGTTCTCTTCTTCTTATTAGGGAATGTGTGATTAGGGGAAGGCCATTCATGGCTTTACTAATGATCTTAATGCTTTTCCAAGTAGCAAAATAACCAGCATTTCAACCACACATCTCACAATATGGGAACTGGTTTATTAACTGAAGTCAGCTTCATTTAAACCCATCGTTACTCTCTGTGGAAGACGTGCACAGGGAGACAAACAAGCACACACACAGACACACACACACACGTGCACACACACACGCACACACTCACACACACATGCACACGCATGCATGCACACACACATACACACATGCACACACATGCATGCATGCATTCACACACACATGCATGCACACACACACATGCGTGCACACACACATGCGTGCACACGCACACCACATTCCCTATGCAAGTGCAATAAATATAAGCATCTCTCAACATTTCACTGCCCCAAATATCAAGACAAAAGTATTGAAGTCATTTGGCTTGCTAAAAATAGTAGATAAATCTCCCTCAAATCACTCTTTTTAGAGTGGCAGGAGAAAAAGACAAGCATCTTGATGCTTTCAGGCTGGAGAAGTGGTCAGAATGGTTTGAATGGATCAAAATCTGCAAAAGGGATCCAAGGTCCAGCTGATGGTTTTAATCCATAAGAAGGATCAGCCAAAACCAGACACAACTGACTCTAAGGGTCTTCCTTAGCATTTTTGTCTTTCCCAGTTTTACTCATAAGGCTATGGGGTAGATGATCCTTGTCCATGGGATCATCCAACAGGACTAAACCTGGAACCACATAATTGTAAAGCAAGCATTTGTGTGTGCGTGTGTGTGATGGGTGTTGTATGTACACACACACACACTCTTACACACACACACACACACACACATACATGGTTGTTCCTCAGATTATGCAGTATTTCAGTTGTCACAATTTCCTCTTATTTTTCCTATCTATCATTTAGAAACATCAAACATTGTCATTTTTTGCTTTTCTGCTTTAATTTTTCATTTTCTTTTCATTTCATTTTTGCATTCAAAAACATGAATGCAAAAGGTTTTTGTGTACAGAATACAGTGACGTGGAAAAGGCTGTCTTCAAAGGGTTTTTTTTTCTTAATAGCATCGGCTACAAAACTTATTCCAGTCTGGTACACACACACACACACACACACAGGCACACACACACATACACAGGCACACACATGCATGCACGCACGCACACACACAATGTATTTTTGTATTGCCATTTCAATAAATAACTGTTTAAAATTATGTTTCAGGTTTTTTATGGATAATTTCAATAAAAATATATCTCCTTTGATTTACACACTTTTAATTTGCTCACTGACTTGAAGCAATCTACCGCAATAATTGTGTGTGTGTGTGTGTGTGTGTGTGTGAACGAGTGTATATTAGCTGTATAATATATACTTGCTTACTTACTCCAGCTTGTCCACTGAATTTAATGCACAAATATATAATATATTTTTATATACATACACATACAAACCAATACAAATACACACATACAAACACACAGAATTACATACAATATTTACTAATTGGATAAATTCCTAAAAATTTTACAGTAAATTAACAAAATTGGCAACTTTACTACTTTGATGCCCCAACGTTCATTTAATGGTCATTGCCATAATATTAGTTAAGTGGATATGCAAACAAAACACTAAAAACTACTTAATTTGCCAAGAAACATCATTAGAAAGTTTCTAATGGCCTTCACAACTGAAAGTCCCTTCCATTGTCCATAAAGTAATCTATAACCCCTGGTATGTAAACTGACTGAGTTTTTGCTTGGGCCCACAATTGCAGTATTTCATATGGCCAGCATTGAAAAAAGTTTATTTCTAAACATCATGTGATCAATGCCAGGACCACCTGACTGACTGCCGTATCGGTGGCATGTTAAAAATACCATCTGAATGTGGTTGATGCCAGTGCCCCTTGACTGACTCCTGTGCTGGTGGTATGTGAAAAGCATCCACTACACTCTCAGAGTGGCTGGCATTAGGAAGGGCATCCGGCTGTAGAAACTTTGCCAGATCAAATGGGAGCCTGGTTCAGCCTACTGGCTTTCCAGACCTCAGTCAAACCGTCCAACCCATGCCAGCATGGAAAACGGACGTTAATTAAATGATAATGATGATGATGATGATGATCACCACATCAAATATTTCACATAAATTGGTGACACATTCTTTGTGAATATTTTTATGAAAGACCAGCGGAGAGAGAGAGCCTGAAAGAGTTCTCCTTGGCACCACTGTCCTTGCTGGTGTTGCTGTCAGTCAACATCTATAAAACACAAACATAAAGACACACACACACACACACACACAGACACAGAGTCACACATAGACTTTTGTATATAAACAGCTCCGGTTGTGAGCTCTCCTTTAAAAAAAAAAGAACCAAGATTTTAATGAAGAGTAAAATAAAATAAAATAAAATAAAATAAAATAGGGATAATTATTTTGTGAGAACGAAATGTTTAAAGACTGCATTCATTGAAAAGTTTCCAATTGAAGAAATTCGTTGTATGGAACCAGTCTGGCAACAGAAATTACCTTTGCATGTTTTCAAGTCAGCTTTGGTATCAACTTTGAAAAGGAATACAAATGTTGGGGGTCGTAATTATGGAAAGATTAAATCTGAGGAATTTTAATGGAGATGGTGTTGATTGCAAAAGTGATGAGGATGATGATGTTGATGATGATGATGATGACGACATTGCTTAATAATCATGATGATGAGAAGGAGGAGGAGGAAAAAAGAGGAGGAGAGCAAGAGGAGAAGACGAGGAAGAAGTGTTTGATGATGAAGAAGATGATGACAGATAATGATGATGATGATGATGAAATGATAATGTTAATGATGCTCTTGATACTGACACTGCTGCTGCTGCTGCTGATGGTGATGACGATAAGGAGGAGAATAATATAATAGCAACGATGGTTGTTGTTGTTGTTGTTGTCGTTGTTGTTGTCGTTGACAGTTTCATAAAATATCATTATTGGTATCGGATTGAAATAGAACACCCTTAAGATCTGTGTGTGTGTGATATTTGGTAATATCATACTGCAGTGTATTATTATCAAATACAACTACTACTACAAACAACAACAACAACAACAACAATAATAATAATAATAACAACAACAAAGTATAGTGCAGTGCAATAAAGCCTGGTGCATTGCTTGGAATCTTACCAATATTTTCATGCTTGAAGAGATGACCTCAAGCCGAAAGCATGTTCCAGCATTCTATAGATTTCCATCTGAATGGACAAAATATTTGACCATGTTTTACAGGATGGCATCAAAGACAAACTTGCTTGTCTCATTGATGCCATTTGTCTCTTAAACTTTGTTTTCTAACAGGATTCTGCATCACACCATCTAGTGATGGCTCTCTCTCTCTCTCTTTCTATCTCTCTCTCTCTCTCTCTTTCTATCTCTCTCTCTCTCTCTCTCTCTCTCTCTCTTTCTCTCTCTCTCTCTCAACTGTGGGAGGCCTCAAGGTTTGGTTGTGTCACCCACAATTTTCTCTCCTCAATATCACTGCCAACTGCATGCAATAATCTCACCCCAAACTTCTTAATTCAATTAATCCCTACAAAAAGAGGCATTTCGATGAGAGGAGGAGGAGGAGAACAACCAGGAGGTCACTTCTTTGGTGGGCCAAGATCTCTTAGAGTGCCAGAAACAACAATGGACTGAAACACTTGTTTGGCAAGAGTTCTTCCAAGGATTTCTCCTGCTGTCCACCTGCCCTGTAGTGAGTTTCTCCTTTATTTTAAAATATTTTAGAAATAGCAGCCAAATCCATACCACATTGTTTAATAAAAGGAAGGATGTATTAGATAATGTAAACATTGATTACATTAAAACAATTGAGATTGTCATGACTGGAAAGTCTTTGCTGATAGGTCTGCTTGATTGGAGCTGATTAGGGGCTTAACAACAACAAATGGGCTCAGATGGGGATGGTCATGGTTGGAACACATTTGATCATAGATCTACTTGATCAAAGCTGATCTAAGAAAGAACACCAGAGTCAGCAACAGCAGCAGCAGCAGCAGTAGCAGCAGCAGCAACACAATGTCTATGGAGAGAGAGAGAGAGTCTCTTTTGTTCAGATTCATTAAAATAAAATATCAGAGACACCAAACCATATTCAACGAATGCTAAAAGAGAGCCGTTCGACATATAAAACTTCTCTATTTAATAACACCGAAAATAATAATAATAATAATAATAATAATAATAATAATAACAATAATAATAATAACAATAATAATAATAATAATAATAATGATAATAATAATAACAATAATAATAATAATAATAATAATAACAACAAAAACCAAAGCAACATCACATTATTTGAAAATTTAATATCAATTTCAATTATGTTTTGCTTTTAATATATATTCGTTTTATAAGTATTTGTAAACATTATAATTCCTGTAAATGGTATTTCGCCCCCACCCGCCTCTCTCTCTCTCTCTCTCTTCCTCAAATTCCTGTTATGTATTCATATTTCATAAAGGAATCACTAACAGAGAGAAATAGGATTTTTTCCACATTATTAACTCCATCATTTGTCGATCGAGTCTCCTGCTTCCTTTTCACTCATCATTCTTTACTATCTTCTCATGCAATATTTCTACATATTTTTGCATAGATTTACTTATATTTACATATATTTACTTATTCACACACACATACACATACACACACACACACACTCATGCACAAACATATTGATTTCTAATATTCCTATTTTAGAATATATAGAGCTGTGTGTGTGTGTATTTATTTATTTATGTTTATATTTATATGTGCATATATATTCATGCATATACATGAATACACACACACACACACACACACACTCATATACAAACACACACACTCTCGTACACACACACACAATGCCCTCAGCCATAATCTCTTCCTTCAGCAGAACTAATCATGGCATCCAATAACACCAGGGTCGTAGGAGTAATTCTTGATAACAACGTTCACTGGAGTGCTTACATCAACAATAAAGTGGACGTGGCTCACAGGACAAGCTCCTGGATCCACAGAACTTTCTGCCTCAGACAACCAGATCTCATCATTCCTTGCTTTTACCTCCTTTCTATGGCAACACAAAAAATAATGTGGTCTCCCGATACCAAACAAAACATTACAACAATCGAGTCACTTATTTGTTTAAGTTTGGGAATAAGAAATTAATGAGAGAAAAATCTGGATTTGCAGAGTGAAGAGGAGAAGAAAAATATTTTTATGATTTTAGTTTTATTGCCAAAAGTGGTGAGTTGGCAGAACTGTGAGTACGGCAGACAAAACTGCCCTGTGGTATTTTGTCTGTCTTTATGTTATAAGTTCAAATTCCACCTTTCATCTTTCCAGGGTCAGTATAATACATACTAGTTGAGCCCTGGGATTGTTGTAATCTATTTCCCCACTTCCTCAAAATTTCAGGCCTTGCACCCATCATAGAAAGGGTTATTTTAGTTTGGACAAACCATAATATCGCTAATATTATGAAATATAAAGCAAATAATAAACAAGACTGAAACTGTCCATGACATGAACAGAAGAGTGTTACTGATGGCTCAGCTGATGGTCAGGGTTCGAATTCTGTTTGGGCAATGATTGACAGAATCCGTAGAGTGTCAGAGGAAATACTTGACCATATTTCGTTACATTCTGAGTTCAACTTTTGGACAATTTTGTCTTTCTTCCTTGTGAGGTTGATACAATAAAGTTTGAGTAAAAACATTGGAGACGATCAATATTTCTATAAGGATTCCCATATGTGGACAGAATTCAGCTGGAAAAATAAAAACATATTTTCTTTTATCCTTCCAGAGGTTCATAAAAAATAACATACCAGCTATTTACTGGTGTTGAGTCTATCAACTATGCTCTCCCCAACACAAATTTATGGTTAATGCTGCTATTAAAAAAAAATCAATATTTATTTTCCATTAAGTTTTGATCTTCGATTGAGTACAATTCTCATATGTTTGCATGGTACCAAACTTGATTCAAGCTAGAAGCATTTATTTAGAAACTAAAAGCAGTAATCCTTCTGCCCACTTAGCCAGTGATGCATGTACAATTAATATTACAATTTAAATTATTTTATTATGTTAGCTATTTTGACATCAACTTAATGGATAAAATGTAATCTTATTGACAACCGCTCATCTTATAAACAACTTTTAATAATGTTAGTGATTAGGGTGGGTTAAAGCCAAAATGTTGAAAATCTCATTTTTCTTCACACTCTGCCTTATTTTATTGCTTTCAAATTTGGGCAAATATTTTATCAAACCCTGGAGTATTAAGAGACTGAGTCTCTCTGGCAGCAATTTAACTCAAAATAAAAAGGAATATGACCATCCATGACCATCCCATCTTGTTTTTCAAGTATAGTGTATCTAGGACTACATTATACAGTGTGTTCATCTTATTTTTTAAGTCAGTAGGTTGTTATTTGAAGGAGAATTGTCTGCTGTTCTAGCATTGTTGCTTTAATAATATCAACAGTAATGTGAATTATGGAATTCATTCACGGAACAGCATACAGACAAACTGTCTCTATTTTCTGATTAAAACAACCAAAGCTAGAAGTGATGCGAGTGAGGAGAGTTTTTGCTAATGACATTACAATTTTTCAAGTTGTTAACCTCAACTTTGAAACAGGAAAAATATTAACACCTTGACACGTATTGACGTAATAATGTTAGCAACATGATACAAGTATTTTCAACCATTGTGCTTTATCATTTTTTCTTTCTGCTTAGTCAGGATGAGAAGGACATCTTCTTTAAGATGAGTGGAAGAAAGGGATGAAGTTATTCTCAAACTGGAGAGGAATCTGCTAATGGCACTGAACAGGCTCAAAAAGAGGCAGGGAAAATGTCGCAAGGCATCTCATGCGACCTTCTGGAAATTCTGCAGCCCTGGACTAGTTCTTTATTTCATTGATTCTGAAAAGAAGAAAAGATAAAAGGCAAAAGTGAATTGAATAGAGAGAGAGCTGAGAAAAATAGCATCAGACAACTTGCTCTAAGGCTCTGTCAATTACCTGCCACATGTGTACTACATGTGGCCTACTGGAGTGCTGTGAGTTTTTGAAGCAACTTGGAAGATGCCATGATGTTTAGGACAGTTGGATGCTAAAACACCACGCTGGTGCCTGTATCTTTGAGTGAAGCAATGTGCAATGTGTATCACCCATCCCTGATTAAAAACAATTTTAATTATCATATCTTTATCCAATAAAATTTATAAAAAGCTGATAAAAAGCTTATTCAGTGAATCATGGAATGAACCAAAGCTGAAGGTTGCTGACCCCGTGGCTAAGAGAATTCTCTCGCTTTTATTAAATGGGTTTCATGAAAGAGTAACATCTGTAACCCTTTACAGAACTTGCACAAAAGACACCAATGACTGGTGCTGGGGCTACATCACTTAGTTTAGAAATAAAGGTTCTATGATCTAATCCAGGCTGATGCTGTGTACTGGAGTAAGTCAGCTGATGACAGATTGGAGATCAAACTGATTGAAACATGGGGTAGATGTAAATATCAAAGCAGTTTCCCTAATTTTAAAGAGGACAAGCAACGTTGTCATCATCATCATCATCATCGTTTAACGTCCGCTTTCCATGCTAGCATGGGTTGGACGATTTGACTGAGGACTGGTGAAACCGGATGGCAACACCAGGCTCCAATCTAATTTGGCAGAGTTTCTACAGCTGGATGCCCTTCCTAACGCCAACCACTCAGAGAGTGTAGTGGGTGCTTTTACGTGTCACCCGCACGAAAACGGCCACGCTCGAAATGGTGTCTTTTATGTGCCACCCGCACAAGCCAGTCCAGGGGCACTGGCAATGATCTCGCTCGAAAATTCTACGGGAGCCAGTCAGGCGGTACTCCTTGGTTTCAAGTTCCATCCTCAGTATGACATTTTGGGGCCCTGAGTTTTCTGCTAGAGTTGTCAGCTGGTCAATGCCATAGGAGTGACATTGGTTAACAGGAACTTTCATGTGTGTGCGTGTGTGTGTGCACGTGTGTGTGTGTGAATGTATATGTATATGTGTGCGTGTGTGTCTATGCATGTGTTGTGTGTGTGTGTGTGTACATGTGTGTGTGAATGTATATGCATGCGTGTGTGTGTTGTATGTGTGTGTGCTTGTATGTGAATGTATATATATATGTGTTTGTGTGTATGTGTGTGTTTGTGTGAGTGTGTCTGTGTGTGAATGTATATATGTGTGTGTGTGTGTGAATGTGTGTGTGTGTGTGTGTGTGTGTGTGTGCGTGCGTGCGTGTGTGTCTCCTTACCACCTTCCCTTCATACTGACTCCAGTCGGGCAATGATGATGTCATTGCTTTGACTCTTGGGACTCATTGGTTTCCAACATGCAAAGATCAAAGGAATCGAGTTCCTGACTTGAAAAATAAGCAGCTGGTCACATGGCGTGATATCCAGCTGGTCACATGTATATAAATGACATGATGGTCAAGGCTGGAATGACATTGATCATTGGTCTGCTGACTAAGCAGCAATTACCTGGGGTTAAACAGCAACAAATTCTTTGTTAATTCAATGAAGATGCCTCTACATGGTCACTCGACCTACAAGAAATAGCAGCCAAATATTCATCAAATATAACCCCACAATTTTTACATCTTAAAAAGAAAGTAGGACACACTCCATCGGTTCATCTGTTATTTTAGACAAATCTACCCCAATAGATGAGGTAGAATTGGTTGCTCTTTCTAGCATATTGAATGGCTATATAGAGGTTCCATCAAGAATAGTTTAACCACTGACACAGTCAAAAATGTTCCAGCTCTGATTTTGATCATTTTTTTTTTTATCAGGGTATAATGTATCTTGGAGTAAGATCATGCAAAGGACATTAGAGATAATGCAGTGCTAATCACCTGGATAACTGCTAAAAGACTGATGGTTATTGATGGAATATTTGGGATCAGAGATCAACTGAATCACATGTGACCTAGGGCTAAACAATAACTTGTTCCTAGCAAAAACAGAAAAGAGCCAAAATCTATCAAATTGTCATCTACTTAGCAGAACAAAGCAACACAAAAACCAAATTTTAAAATCCGCCCCCAAAAAAAGAATCTTTTAAATATCTGAGAGATTGTTGATCAAAGTAAATTGCACCAACCAATAATTGATTTCTGAGATAAAAAAAAGATGAAAAACCAAAAGACAAAAAAATGAAGGAGAATCTCTAATTGTTTTGCAAGAATCAAAGAGTACGTTACAAAGTGGCACCAGTGATTGAGTTTAGTCATGTTAAGCAATTTAAAGATAGATCTTATGACACCTGTTGTGATTGATTCTAAACATAAATTGAAACAAAGTGGATATTGTTAAACAATAACATTAATAAACATGAACAATGGTGTAATGGTGGTGGTGGTGTCATTGTCGTCGTCGATGGTGGTGGTGGTGGTGGTGGTGGTGTCATTGTTCTCATCATTTAGCACCAGACCAACTCAGACTGAGCAACCTGGTGATCAAAAAGCATTACAACCACAATCATCCTGTCTTTTAATTTCTTTTTCTTTGGCTGTTATAGGTGAGGGAGATTTGGCTGTCATTTCTTGTAAGTCAAGCAACTACACAGAGGCTCCATGTCTACCCATTTGTTTAAGCTGGTCAAGTTTTATTTGAATGATGTTCAGCTGCTATTTCAATGAAATCAAGTCATTATTGAGGAATGTAAATACACACGCACACACACACAGAGACACACAGGCACACATACACACACTCACACACTCGCAAGAGAGAGAGAGAGAGAGGGAGACAGCAGGATAGAGATGGTGGCAAAGTGCTGGGCATACTCACAAGGGACAGGGATCAGAATATAAATGGGATGGTTGAGTAAAGGCAATTGAAACGATGTGATTTGAGGAAGAGAGGCTGTTATTTCTAGAAGTTCAACAGATGATGTGATGATTCCTTCCATGACTGAAAACCATTATGAAGAAAGCAAGGAAGTGAAACAAAGGGAAAAGGTGCCAGACTAAATGTTTTAAAATATTTAGTTTCAGTTCTTCAAATTTTGAGTCCAAAATCCTTTGGGGACATTGGTGTTTGTGTTTTGCCCCTCTGAGAGTTGATAATGGAAGCCAAAAATATCATCAATTAAATCAGATATAATCCTCCTTACTATAAATTCCTGGAAGTATGCCATGATATCAGAAGCCACCACCGCCATTATCATCATCATATTAATATCTACTTTATTGACCACATAGTCAGGATAGACAGTAGCATTATCTAAAGTAAAATTCTTCTACTTGTCTTCCACTTACCAAACTGGTTAGCACTATCGAAGTGGAACCATCTATAAAATTCAGCTGCTCAAAGAACATTGATTCTCTTACACAGGAGAAAAAAATGATAATAATAATAATAATAATAATAATAATAATAATAATAATAATAATAATAATAATAATAATAATAATAAAAGGTATATTTCAGCAAAAGAAAGTAAAACAAAAGTATAAAAAAAAAATTGAAGAAGATGATCTTTCATAAATAAATAAAATAAAAAAAAGTTTGGAATCTGACCAACATTTCTCATATCAAATGACCAGCAGCAAAAGAATGGTATTTCTGAAATAGTAGAAAAGCAGAGTGATTGTTGTTCTGGCAGAAATAAATCCAGAATGGAGGATCTAAATAAATAGATAAATGATAAATTAAAACTAAATTATGATTTAATAAGAAGAAATATGTCATTCTTAAAACAAGGTTGTTTATTGTTGTTTAAGCGTCAGCCATTATTGATTCAGCAGAGTCTTACATTCAAAAGTGCTCCATCTGTGACCTTATCCTTAGTATTGCATTAGACAAAGCATCCTTCCTTTCCAAGATTGTAGGTTGGTGTGATTTGAGGGAGATTTGGCTGCTATTTCTAACTGGGCAAGCAACCAGGTAGAGGCACTTTCAGCTCTGTGTTGATCTTCTGATTACTGGAAACAGCCATAAGCCAAATTTACTCCAATAAAGGAATTACATGTAATGACCTTTTATTTTTAACTTCATTTCTTAAATATATATCTATATATATATGTAATATTTTGGACTAATGAGTATACATCAATTAGTGAGCTGATGTGTTGTATAAAGGACTGGCAGAATTAGGGGATTCTTTCACCTGTATTTATTCTTAATTTCTTATTTCTAGTACTCTTCCCTCACTTTATATGTATATATATATATATATATATATATATATATATATATATATATATATATATATATATATATATATATATATATATATATATATATATATATATATATATATATATATATATATATATATATATATATAATAATAATTTTCCCAGAGGATGTAGCAACCGTTACCAATATAGCATAAGAACTTACCTTAGGAGATCATTAATTAGATTCCTTAAGGGTCGTTCTCACAGTTTATATTTATATCATAAGGTTTTTAAACTTTTAAATTTTCATATTCAAAAGAGACAGAGACTTCAAATTCGATATATCGATTTATTCACCACTCTATGTTAACATTTCTGTGCCAAACTTATCCAGTGACTGGTGCATTGGATTTAGACGTTTGGCACTTATATATATATATATATATGTATATATATATATATATATATATATATATCATCATCATCATTTAATGTCCGTTGTCCATGCTGGCATGAGTTGGACTGTTTGACTGGACTGGCATGCTGGAAGGCTGCATCAGGATCCAGTCTGACTTGGCATGGTTTCCTATGGCTGGATGCCCTTCCTAATGCCAACCACTCCATCAGTGTAATGGGAGCTTTTAGGTGCCACCGGTACGGGTGCCATTTCTGCGACGCTAGTATCTGCCATGACTGCGATTTTGCTCGGCTTGATGGGTCTTCTTCTGAAGCATGACATAATGCCAAAGGTCTCGGTCATTGCCTCCGTGAGGCCCAACACGGAGGGCTAACTGGGAAGATAGTTTTTGTATGCGGCAGATGCTCAGGAGCACTAAACACTGAAAATGTGCAGAGAACAACTTCTGCCACATTCCAGGGAGAAAAACTAGAAGTAGTTGATAGCTTCCATTACCTAGGTGACCAAGTCAGTTGTGGGGGTGAGTGCTCTGAAAGTGCAGCTGCTAGAATAAGAATAGCCTGGGCAAAGTTCAGAGAGCTCCTACCTCTGCTGGTGACAAAGGGCCTCTCGCTCAGAGTAAAAGGTAGACTGTATGATGCATGTGTGTAAACTGCCATGCTACACGGCAGTGAAACATGGGCCGTAACTGCTGAGGACATGCGTAAGCTCACAAGGAATGAAGCCAGTATGCTCCACTGGATGTGTAATATCAGTGTCAATACTCGACAGAGTGTAAGTGCCTTGAGAGAAAAGTTGGACCTAAGAAGCATCAGATGTGGTGTGCAAGAGAGACGACTGCACTGGTATGGTCATGTGGCGAGAATGGATGAGGATAGCTGTGTGAAAAAGTGCCACACACACTAGTGGTTGAGGGAACCTGTGGAAGAGGTAGACCCAGGAAGTCCTGGGATGTGAAGTACGACCTTCGAACATTAGGCCTCACTGAGGCAATGACTAGTGACCGAGACCTTTGGAAATATGCTGTGTTTGAGAAGACCCGGCATGCCAAGTGAGACCAT
>NC_142940.1:64416884-64486884 GCF_046866305.1 Octopus bimaculoides
TAATAATAATAATAATAATAATTCTAACGTAGACATAACACCATATATTTTGGATGAAAGTAATCAGTTTTACATTATCCATTGTGATTTGAAAGAAATTTAGCGGTGTCCTCGTAGATGTTCCCTTGGTTCTTTTTCTTTTCTTCTTTCCTCCATCCTTCACACAGTTTCCCAGAACCGAAACGACTGACCTCTGCCATCAATACTTTTCGGTACTCCCGATCCGATGCAGGAGCTCTACGTGGTTACACGACATTTTAGAAATAGCTGCCAAGTCTCTCAAATTATATCCTTACCATCTTACCCCCACCGCCAAATACCGCTGTACACGTTTCATGTTTGAGACCATTGTTTTATATTGGTCAAAGGTTTCACATCTGTTGTGGGGTGGGATTCAAAGAAGTCGATCAAATCTTCCCTAGTGTATAATCAATACTTATTTGTTATCGACCCTTTAATAGATGAAAGGCTGCGTTTTCTGGTGCAGATTTCGAATCTCTAATGTTGAAGATACGAGTCAAAATAATTCCATAATACGGCCTTCTATTCTATAGTGATAACAATAAAGGAGCTTGTACCTAGCTACTCCAACTGCTAGAAATAACAGTTAAATCGACATCTAGCTGGCCCTCTGTTTTGGAGAGAGAGAGAGAGAGAGAGAGACCCAGCGGTCATCAGTGGAAAGCCTTTGATCTGTCTGGTGATGGATGGCCTGATCTGTTTAGCTTCAAATCAGTTCTGATCTAGCAGATCCATGGTTAGAGGCGTTCCTTCCATGACATCCATGTAAGGCTACATTTTCATTTGTACCATTTCCTTAGGACGTTAGGGCTTCATTTGAAGGCATCTGACTGCTGTTTCTAACAGTTTAAATGACCACTCAGAGGCTCCTTATGATTTCTCAGAGACACAAAGTAAAGGGGATGTTGCTTAAGAAAATGAATTGGATCTGGGCATGGATTGAAACTGGATTGCTGACACAGTTCACTGAAACCTAATATAGAGGATAGGAAATGGGGGTGGGGGTGGAGGATGAGGTGGAATGTCTGAAGTAAAACAGACATGACTGGGTTTTGAAACTGGTTCACTGAAGACTCTGTCGCCACTGTACATCTGCTAGCGACCAATTTTTGCTTTTAATCTATTTCCTGTTCAGTTGTAACTTGTTTCCACAGTAACACCTTTTTTCTTTTTCCCATAATTGTTTCCCAGCAGTGTTCTTGGTTGTCTCTTATGTAACTTTTCAATAATGTTGATTAGCCTCAGAGCAGCCTTCACTAATCACAACTGTTTTCCATTTGTGATCAGGAGCCAGTTGGGGTGGGGAGGCTGGCATCGACCATGTTCAGATGGTGCTTTTTATGTGCCACCGCTATGGGGAGCCAGCCAGGCAGCACAGGCAATGACACACACATGAATGGTGCTTACTGCGTGCCACCAGCATGAGAGCCAGTCAGGCAGCACTGGCATTGGCCACAACTACATTTTCCATTTGATTGTGATTTGACTTCTGTTTTGATCTATCTATCTATCTATCTATCTCATAAATGGTTGCAACTGGAACACTTTTGATTATAGGCCTGCTCTGTCAGGCTACTATGGATGCTAGCGTAGGCCAGAGAGTTCGACCGAGAAAAGATTAGCCAGAGGCCGCTGCCAGTTTCTGCGTCTGCTTTGGCATGGTTTCTACTGCTTGACGCCCTTCCTAATGCCAGCCACTTGACAGAGTGGACTGGGTGCTTTTTTACATGGCACCAGCACTGAGGATTTTCAGGGAATACTGGGGTTGGAGGAATCGGCGGAATGGTTGGGCGAATAGAGTGAGGTGGTATGGGCATGTGTTGAGGAGGGATGAAGAGCATGTTCTGAGGAGGGTGATTGCATTTAAGGTAAATGGAGCATGAAAGCGAGGTAGACCGGGGAAAAGGTGGAGGGGACAGGTGGAGGAGGAGATTGGGAGGGTTGGTTTGAAAAAGGAGGACGCCCAAAACTGAGCAAGTTGGCGATCCAGCCACCCCTGTTAACGGGGACAAAACCTGAATTTAAAATACTGGATGATGATGATGATGATGATGACCAGCACTGGTGAAGTTGCCATGTACCTGCAAGATAAGACCCCTCAACTAAGCGGAGTATAGACTGGAGGAATAAGAAACTATGATGGAGGGAGAGGAGCAGGTGTCTTGCTGACGAGGTAAACACATGGTTTGCCCACCTGAGACATGGGAGGTCCAGTTACAACATGAATGTGAGACAGGATGGGAAGTGTAGTGAGTGAAGATAGTGTGACAGATGACTAGAGACAGGGAATGAGTAGAGCACAGAAGATATGAGTTCAGTGTTGTTGGGGATGGGGTGAAGAAAATAGATGTGTCGCACTGAGTTACTTTCGGTTTAGCTCGGACATTGCTCCTGCCACATGTCTAATCTGAAGTCTGAAGCAGCTTATTTTGCAGAATAATCTTACCGTAATGTTGGTTATACATCTTATTGTGTTATAAGTTGAAACTGCTTTCAGTCACCATTGCTATACAAGACAGATTATAAAGACATATATTGTAATAATGTCAATAACAGACCAGAGCCTAATTCACAGGTCAGAATCATGGATTGAACCAGGGACTACTTTTAAGCCTTCAGTCAAACAGGTTCCACTCGGCTACTCTGGCTGTGAATGACTTCATAATTTGTACACGCATACAGCTAATTGTCATTTGTGTGTGTGCGTTCACCAATAATGTTCATGTGTGTGTGAGTGATGCACATACCAGTAGTGTAAGAGGGAGAGAGAGAGAGAGAGAGAGAGAATGACAAGAGTATGCGTGTTTGAATCATTCTCTTTCTATTGCACTCACACTTTTACCATCTCCTTTCCACAGTGATTTATTACACCACAGGAATCTATTGTTAGTGCTTTAATTTAATAGCTAGGTAAATGGTAGATAGATGCTGAATCTTCACAGCAATGACTTGCTCTAAGATGCATGCATTAAAGCATCAGATTAAAGAGAGAGAGAAAGGGGGACAGAGAGAAAGTGAGAGGGAGAGAGAGAGAGAGAGAGAGAGAGAAAGTCAAACAAGTGCTTCTAGCATATGCACACAAACATAAACACACTTGCACACACATGAAGGCTAATGGTGTGTGCACATATATGCATACCACCTACTTTCTCTTACACACCTGCTTGTGTGTGTGTCTGTGCATATGCCAGTGGTATTTGTTTGAATCTCTTTTGCACTCTCATACGTTTCCCTTCCTCTTCTCACAATGTGATAGATTTTTTTTTACACCACAGGAATCTGTCGTTAGCAATTTAATGTAATAGATAATGGTATACAGCTGTTTGTCTTGAAAAAATAAAAGGCAATTGCTGTGACTGCAGTCCTATAAATTTAAAGTTTATTTTCAAAACATTTGCTGTGGGTTTCTCAAAGGAAAACAATCTACTTCTAGCAAGTTTTGCTTTATTGCCATTGACTTGTTTTATTCTGTACAACTATATTAAAAGATTTTACACCATTCTGCAATCGACAATGTTTTACTTGGCATCTATTTTTAAAAAAAAGACAGTCAGATAACATATTTTCTTTCAGCAAATCCCAATTTATAATGGTCTTGTAGTCTAGACACTTCACGCCAGACATGCACAGAACAGTGAACTTGACAACACTCAAAGCATAACCTTATTGCCGTTGAAAATCTCTTGATGCCGTCACTACAAAGAAACAACCTTGCCACACATTTGTTGATGTAATGCGAATGACATACAACTAAAACTTTCAGAGGTGGTACACTTGATAACCCCCCCCCCCCCCCCCAAATCTCATCTGGTTATGTCTTCTAATGACCTCACGTCACTATATAACACTGCAGAAACCGTACCTTCAAGTCTAAGCCTTTTGTCACTGGTCTGGGAAATGTCGGAACCATCGGCTGCTGACAAAGGCCCCAGCGTGTGTTGTATTGCACACCTGGGACTGTGCTATCGCAAACCCACACAAAAACACACTACAAACATTAGCTCATTGATAAGCTGTCTCTCTTCTCTTTATCTTGTCTCTTGTTGCTATAACAACCCCTGCTTCCATCTGATGTTCCTGCTTCTCTTTTTCCTTAACACACATCCTTTATCTTTTACTTGTGTTTCAGTCATTAGGCTGGGGCCATGCTGGGGCACCACCTTGAAGAATTTTTAATTGAAGGAATCAACCCCAGCACTTAGAAATAATTCTACCAGTCTCCTTTGCTGAACTGCTAAGTTATGGGACATAGACACATCAATACTGGTTGTCAAGCAGTGGTGGGGGACATACATACACATGCATATATGATGGGCTTCTTTCAGTTTCTATCTACCAAATCCACTCACAAGACTTTGGTCAGCATGAGGCTATTGTAGAAGACACTTGTCCAGGGTGCCATGCAGTGGGACTGATCTTGTAATCGTGGTGGGGCAGCAAACTTCTTCTCACACAGCCACACCTGTGCCTATTCACACAGACATACCTGTGCCTATTCACACAGACACACCTCTGCCTATATTGTATTTTTCAAAAGTAAGGTGTTAAACTCCAGGTGTAAATCTCATTCTAATTATATTGTTCAGAGTGTAATTGCTTTTCAAAGACAGAAGGCTTTCTGATTTTGGAGAGGTTTACCTATTTCTAGCTGGTCACTAACAATGGCTTGACAGTCAGGAGTTCCCATGTGGCTCCTAGAATTCTCTTGACAATTGAAATCGGGAGGAGTTGAGTCATTAACCGCATACAGAATGTAGGTATCAGATTTTTACTGCTATACATTCGTGAACTGAATAGACATAGCTGATCTCTTTAATCTGCTCTAGTTTTTGTTGTCTAGAATTCTCTCAAACTGAACAAAGGAATGTGTAATTCAACAAATTGTTTCTTTAATTTCATTTCTTTCCAATGTCTCTAAGTTTATTGATAATCTATTTAACAGATTACTTTTCTTTTCCATAATCCACTTGAAGAATCAGAATCTCTATAGCTTTTACTTATATCATTTGTGATGTTGCCATGTGTAACATATGTTTTCCCCCAACAGGGCTTCATACATTAAACACTTTAATAGCTTCTCATCAATTGTGTCAGCAAATAAATTCTTTTTTATGAAGACCACTAAAATATCTCATAATTACCCAATGCACACACTCTTTCTCATACTTTTTCCACATATACATCGCTATCACACACACACAACTCATTTAATAACTGTGGGTTGGGCATATTAAAACTGTTCACAATTAGACTTGCCTGGAATCCAAAAGTTAGTTAGAATTTCTTGTTTGCATTGTTGTTTAACAAGTCTAACACCAAACCTTGATTGTGCAGACTCTCTTTGAAGGCATTCGGCCTGTGGCCATCTGGGTTTTATTCCGTAGCATCTAAGCCAGCTCTGTTTAATGTGTTTTTCCGAAGCTGGCACTGTGTGATATGAGGAAGATTTGGTTTCTATTTCCAGAAGGTTTAAGTAACTGCATCCGTCTTTCTTGTTGGTTTGATTTTGTATGTTAATCTACCTGCTTTCTGATCGTTAATGCCTGTAAGAATAATGAGATGCAGTCACAGCTTGCAATAACATGACTTTTTCAGAGTCATGTTATTGCAAGTTTCTTTTTTTTTTTCTTTATCAAGCTGCTGGATAATCTCTCTGTAGCTTACAATATTGCCTTGCATGAGAGTTTTTCTTTGAAGTAATAAATGACTTCCATAAGCCAATCTTGTCCATACAATTAAACAAGCCATAGGTAATTCTATTCCTTGAAAAATCTCTTTTCATTCTTCTCAACCAAAGTGTCTCTGTTTTTATTTATTTATTAAAATGCTATGTATGAGTGGCAGAGTGGAGAAGTGAATTAAACAGCAAGAGCGCTGGCTTGGCGTTTATTGCGAATGTTCCATTGTTATATTAGGATAGGATGTTAAATTCTACATTACTATGATTCATTTATTTTTTACTGCACACTTTCCAAGCCGCTGTGCTTGTGCCATGTATAAAGCACTGGTTCACCTTGCAAAGTGGTTGGCAATTGGGAAGGGCATTTAGCAGCAGACACCAAACCAAAACAGACAATCAGAACTTAGTGCAATTCTCTGGCTTGTCAGTTCCTATCAAACTGTCCAACCCATGCCAGCATGGAAAACATGTTAAAGGATGATGATGATGATGATGACTACTTGTATACCATCAAGTGAGAGATTTGGTTGACCTGTATAATGTTAGTTATGAAGAAATTAGCACCGAGTTTGCTTTGGGCTAGCAATGTCTCCGGGAGGAATCTGTCTCTGATGTTAGCATTATAGAAATGGGAGTTAAATATCACCATTCTAGGCTAACCGTGATTCTAAAATTAATTTAATAATTATTAAAAAATTATGGTGGTGGAGTAGGTGCAGGAAATAGTAGACTGGATTTACTTTACACTAATTCCATTTCACATTTCTTGAGTTCAAATTCTGTTAAGATTGGTTACTGACCAAACATTTCCCCCACTGATATCAGTAAGACTACATTAACAATGTGTACTCCCTTTTTTTTTTAAGATTTAAAGGTGTTATTTGAAGGATTGGCTGCTATTTCTGGTAGAACTAATAACCATTTAGGGACTCCTGTACTGACTTAGATATTAAGTTGACCATTCATTTTCCCAGAGAAAATATGCCTTTAACCAGGATGAATTCTTTGAATTAGATTATGTTGTCATGGATATCAGATGGGATGGTGTGTAGCTAAGCAACAACACTATCAGCAAAGCATCATTAACTGAAGTAATGAGTTAATGTGTGTTTTCGTTAATGAATTGAGCTGAGGTGACACGAGAATAATTTGGAGAAGAGCAGATTTTGTCAGTCGAACTTTATGGAGATATCTTGACATGTTGACCTTTTTGACTTCTGGTTTGAATAGTTCCAGCTGAAACTAGGTTTTTCTCCAAATGCACTGTCTCTACTGTCCTCGGTTTATCTTTGAAAGACTTTGAAGCTGCTTAGAATTCCTGAATCTCTCACCTTTCTTCTAACGACATTAATCAATTAATTTCCAAGTTTAGAATTATAAATTTGAACTGATAACAACTTTAGTGAGTCATGTTATGTAAGTAGGGGGTCCCTGTAAACACAGTGACTTATAGAAAATCTATTTAACCTTGATAGATTATATAGTGTCTACTGTGTTAAAAAGAAGACAGGCATTTTTACAAGATTCAAAAAGAACAAAACTGTTGTTATTTAAAATTCTGTAAAAAATATCTGAATTTTTTTTTGTAGAAAAAAAAAAAAATGTTCTTGATAAGTGTTTTTTTATTATTATGGAATTGGTAGACCAATAGACTTTCATATCAGGGTCAAATTGAGTTTTAATTCTGTAAACCTCTCTTATTTTGTACATTTTACTAACATTGGTTTATCGACTAACAGCTTCTCTTCTTACTACAATATCGATGCTTCAATGTTAAGACATATTACCATTTCCTCAACCTGCCTAACTGAATAAGAGAATTTCCTTCAATCATTTCCTTGGAGAATGATTAAATGAAAAAGTGCATCCAACTATAAAAACACTTTCTTAAAAGATTACATGCAACTATTACAATTTGCAGAAACCAATTCCTGTTCGCATGTAAGAACAGGTGTAAAACTGACAAGAAAGAAAAGAAAAGAAAAGAAAACAAATAAAAAAAAACAAAACAAAACAGACTGCATACTAAAAATTAAAACACCTATGTTACCTTGCTTCTACTTTTTCTCCAGAGTTAAATTGAGGAAGAGAGGAAATAGATTATCCCAAATTCCCGTTGTTTAGTATCTCTTTAGTGAGACACATTATTTTCTTGAGTTTTTACCTGGCTAGAAAATATTTATCATTTCCTTTTTATAGTTTGTGCTAACATTGTACATGGTTTTTCAAGTGTAGAATTACCTCCTATGCAGAAATCACTGAATAAGAACACAGTTACCAGAAAAATAAAATACAAAAAGCTTTGAGGAATTTAGGACACGCTTGCTTTTGGTAATTTTATATAATGGCCTAGTTGTAGCTGCCTAAAAATCAATGACTGAATTACCAGGAGTTCAAAATAGGATCTGAAATCAAAGGATTGGGAAGAAATATGACAAAGATTAAATTTCTGGTGGCTGGAGGTTATATTCTCTTGTGACTAGCTGCAGGAACCTGATGATGATAATAATAGTAATATTTTTTCTCCTTCAGAATAAAAATTATTCCATTATTTCTATAGATTTTTTTCTCCCCATTCTTCAAACTATTGGTTTCCAATGTCTAATACTTCAGTTATTTTAAAAGCGAGAAGATTCAGGATATAATCTTGTCATACAGGAAATGTAAAACTGCAGAACCATTTGTTGGGTGTTAATATATGTATAAATGAAAAAATGGTAATTGCTAGATGTTAAACATTAAGCATTACATAAATTAATTTATTTCATATTATTATACTCCATAAACTGTTTAACCTAGATGCTTTAATGCAAATCACATGAGAAATTAGCAGGTCTGACGTGATATAGAACTCTGAATGGCACCTGCCGTATATGTGGAGGTTTTCTTTTTTCTTTTTAATATAATCTCTTAACAGGAAGCGTGCATGTAAAACAAATTATTTCATTCTGATATAAAAGTTAGGTAAATATTTTGTTTGTTGTTGTGTTGTTATATTCAGTTTGTATGTTTATTACAACTAGGCATGTGATAATTATCACCGATAAAAGGAATTTATTGTGTAAATGTCGTTTAGATTATCTTTCACCAAATAGAAATTAAATTTTGAAATGATATTTTCTTGTTGCTTTGAAATATTTAATGTTTTTGCTTGTTTTAGTTCTTCAATATGACTTGGAATAAGTTTGGAATAAGTTTGGAAATGCCAACAGAATGGAAAGATGTCAATGAATGCAGCTTTATTAAAACTAGTTGTGAGATATATATATATATATATATATATATATATATACACACACACATACAGATATCTATGTATAGAGACATAATGCAAGAATTATATGGGAAAAATAAAGCATTAGGACGAATAGATGAAAATATTTTCAATTATTTCTCAAGGATATGCTAGAACATTTCAATGTAGAAACAAGAACAAAAAAAACCTTCAATATACGTAGCTGAGTTTCTTTTTTCTTTTTTATATTCATTTCAAGCAGATTACTTAGTCTGTCATTTCTCAGATGTTTTTGCTATTTGCATTCAGCTAAGAAAAAGATTGTTTTGTCACTTTAAAGAACACACATATCAAGAAAGTATGGCTAATGATGGAGTGAACTATCAATTTTGAACAAGTCTCTCTCTCTCTTTCTCTGCATATATATATATATATATATATATATATATATATATATATATATATATATATATATATATATATATATACATACATACACACACACACACACACACACACACACACACACACACACACACATATATATATGTCCTCCTCATGAAGTAATTTCATTGATTGGATTGGATCTTCTGGGTTTCAACTGCATGGACTTCTGAATCTTTACACTCCTCTCTATTGGGTTACTATGTGGACTGTTAGGTGAGTCTGTAAGAGATGTCTGTGATGGCCAGTCAATTCTCTGAATCCATATCTTAAACTACAAATTTTACACACATATATATGTATATATATATATATATCATCATCATCATCATCATCGTTTAACGTCCGCTTTCCATGCTAGCATGGGTTGGACAATTTGACTGAGGACTGGTGAAACCAGATGGCTACACCAGGCTCCAATCTGATTTGGCAGAGTTTCTACAGCTGGATGCCCTTCCTAATGCCAACCATTCCGTGAGTGTAGGGGGTGCTTTTACCCAAATCTTTCCAGTTGGGATCATCTTGTCTTTTTTCTTCCGGGCTTGGTGTATCCCAGATTCTTATATTAACCGATGCCTCCAATGATTTTTGTTTTTTAGGCCCGTACAGTGTGACTGAGCATACTGCTTTCCTTGTAGGTGAGGTAATCTCACACAGACTCCTTTATTTGCTCATTCAAGTCAACTCTGTTGTGTAATTTCCCCCGACCGTCTTTCTATGGTCTTGGAATGCTACTGTTTATAGTACAGCGCTAGAATACAGTTTTAAATGCAAGTCATAGAAATTAATTATTGAAGTGCAGTGAAAGCAGCATCATCTTCATGTCGTCCTCTGCCAAATTACTGGATGGGAAAATAAATAGATTGGTTTTTTTTTTTTTTGTATTTCATAATATCAATTATTAATTTGCCATAAAACATCCCCACTTGTGTCTCTTGTGTAGAATAGTTAGATGAATTATTAATGAAGATGGATATGTACATTTGTGTTGAGGCTGTTGAGATTTCCAGCTCTCAGGAGAAAATCTTTTTTTTTTTTTGTGTGTGTGTGTGGCTTTTGCTATTGTTTTGGTATCCTGCTTTTGATGCTCTACTTTCATAAATAACAAGCTTTGATAACATGCTTATCCACTGTCATCCATAAACTGACATTGATTTACAACCCAAGGCTAGCCTGAACCATCAATACAACTCAGTGAGAAGAGAAACCACTTGGTGTGCAGATCAAACAAACTGGAACATTGTCAGAAAAGGAACTTGACCTGCGTGTGTGTGTGTGTGTGTATGGGAGAGAGAGAGAGAGAAGTGGGTGGATTTAATGTGTTGAAATGAAAACTGAACTGGGGCAGGGGGGGGGGGGGCAGTTGTGAAAAAAATGATATTACGAATAAGGAGTTTTTTTTTAAAGAAAAGCAATAATTGAAATATTTTGTATAAAGGGCCATGCTGGGGCAGCACCTTGAAAGATTTCATCAAATAAATCAAACCCGGTAGTTATTTTAAGTTTGGTATTCTATTGATAACTTTTGCTGTACTGCTAGGTTATGGGAATGTAAACAAACCAACACTGGTTGTCAAATGGTGATGACACATGCACGCACACATTCATACTTGCACTTGCGTCTGTACGTACATGGATGTTTGCCCGTATACACGCATGCTTGCCTCTAAATATGAATGTATGTACATGCACATAGATGCGTTTTTAACATTTGCAGTTTGACTGGGTCCCTTCCTCTGGAAATGAATTGAGAAAAAAAAGAAACGTCTGTAAGGTGCAGCCTGTGTGGAGGTGAAGGGGGAGGAAGAGAGAGGGTGTGTGTGTGTGCAGTGAAGAAGAGGAAAGTGAGAGTAAGAGACTCTGTAGGAAGCCAACAAATAACACTCCACTCTCCACTCACACTCCACTCTCCACTCACACTCACCACACTCGGATCTCAAATCATGCCTCTCAAAAGAGTTAGAGTAAGCTATCATGAAATGCTGTTCAAGAGCTTCTTTGTAACTGTTACCTTGTCTGCTTGAATAGTTTCCTGGCAAACTAAAAGCGGTCTTTGAAGAAGCAATCTTAGGCCGCCGCCTCCTCCTCCTCCTCCTCCTCCTCCTCCTCCTCCTCCTCCTCCTCCTCCTCCTCCTCCTCCTCCTCCTCCTCCTCCTCCTCCTCCTCCTCCTCCTCCTCCTGGCTCTTGCAGACCTTCTCTAGCCCTTAAATCTCAAAATTCTGCTGCAGCTTTCATCAGTTCTTTGAGATTGCTTCTCTTCCTCCATTCGTTATCCTTCTCTCATCAGCACCTCCATTTCCGAGGAGGTATTTTCATCTTTGGTGTTTTTATTCCATAGACATCTTTACAGGTTGCATAGGAATGCTGTCTCCACACATGGAACTAGTTTTGTGGTCTTTTCATCTAATCTCTTCCATTCTTCTTTTGCACTTGCACATGACATGTTGAACTTCTGGCAACAAAAGCACCAAAAGCCTTTTGCAAATTTTGCACCTGAGTCAACAACATGCCTGTTCTTGGCATTGTGCTGTGGCTCCTGGTTCTCGTTTTCCCAATATCTTGAATACTGATACAGTGCACTGCTGCTCATTCATTCAGGCCTTCATTCATCCTCTGCACCTTCTTTCCACTTCCAGAAGAGAATTTCATTGTGCAAATGAATGGGAATTCCATTTGCGTTTTTAGTCCAGTGTACATATCTGGTTGTAATGAATAGTTGACAGTCTGATATGTGTGCGTGTGTACACACATGCATGCACACACACTCACTCACTCACTCCACAGGGCATAGGTCAGAGCTAGATATGTTTAGTATAGAAAACACACAGTAATGCTCAATTGAATTTCTACTTGAACTCTAAATTCTTCACCCAGGACTAGGTCCTTGGTGACAAGAGTTATAATGTAGATATATGAGTATGTGTGTGTGTGTGTGTTTATCAATCTATAATAGAAATGTTTAGGGTAAATCCCAGCTGTTTGCTCCTGAAGCACATCTGTTGATCCCATTATTACAATCAATATGTATCCATTATTACTGTTGTATGTAAATCAAAATACACATTAATACTGAGCATTGTGGAAATATTGCAGAGTTACTAAATTAATAAAACAGGGAAATGGAAATTGCCTGTAATACGTGTTTCATTTGCTGATAGAAACCACAAAGATTTTACATGTTATATAGACATTTAAGAAATTTCCTTTTAGAGAAATTGTTAGACGGAGAATTTTATTTATAATTTTATAATGTTCTTTATAATTTTCTCTGTCTGGCATTTTCTCTAATATAGGAAATTTCTTATGTCTATAAATCTTTGTGATTCCTATTGGAAAAAGAAACACGTGTAATGGAGAATTTCTATTTTCCTCTTTTGTTTATATCTGTGTGTGTATGAGTCATGCCTAACCGTGTTTATCTGCATCACGGCCTTTCTCTCTCTCTCTGTATATGTGTGTGTCCCTGTGTGGCTATTGTTGAGCCCAGAACTCAGCAGTTATGACATGATTTTCATGACTGCATGTCCATGCTTGCAAATGTTATAATTCTTATATTGTTTTCTTCCCATGCTTGGCATGGATGTCGAAAATGATGATACGGAATTCTTGGAGAAAATGCAATCCTATTATTTTAATCCTAGAAAAGCTATAAGAAAACCTTATTTTCAACTCTGTGTGAATTATGTGATGTATAAAATATTAATGGTAGCCGAGGTCACATCCATACATTCATACTTCACATAAAGACATCGTCGTACTACCATGCATATGCCCTGGCACTGGGACTGCATGCACATTGACTTACGCAAGCTAATTTATCTTTACACGTAAAAATACGTATATTCACACATGCATCAAAATATTCACTCATTCATGTGTATACACTCATTCATGCTTGCACATTCTAATGTGTGCAGACGCACAAGATCCATCATACATGCATATATACTCACATGCATGCTTGTACATACACTAATTCACGCACAGTGTGCACCTACATATGCACATGCAAAACAGGTATGTACATGCACATCTATGCATGCTCACTCACTGCTACATGCTCAACATTCATTTCCACATGCACTACGCACATTGCCACATGCTCTGCACGCACGCACATTCATTGCACTCACTCATGCCTGCACATTACTGACATACATAAGTGTATAGTCGTGCATCAAGACACGTGAAATCACACATTTGCATCAATAGCATGCATTTTGCACCTCCTGCACACACACACATTTACATGTTTGTGTTCTAATTTCATTCACACGCTCTGTCTTAAACGCTCACACACACACACACACCTTCTCACATACACAAAGACTTCCTTTCTCAGACATGTTGTCCAATTTCATATCATCATCATCATCATCATCATCATCATCTGGTCTTTTAATAGAGTTCATACTGTTGCAAATATCTAAACCAGACCCCTGCTTACCTTTGTGCCCATGCTTAATCCTTCTGGTGTTGCCCTTCAGATTTGAGACAGGCTGTCAACTGTAGCAATTTGACGAAACTGGCAGCTACCATTCCTCCTCCTCCTCTTTCAAGTAACTTTTATAAATAGCAGAAAGACCCCCCCCCCCCCCCCCCCCCCCCAATGTCACTTATGGAATGTGGTGGGTCACATATCTGCCTCTGGTTTTTATTATCAATAATTATATTCAAATTTTGGCACAAGGCCAGCAGTGTAGGAGGAGGGAGTACGTCGGTTATATTGACCCCCAGTCCTCATCTGGTACTTACTTTATCGACCCTGTAAGACATGCTGTGTGATAAGATGCTTGCTTCCCAGCTACATGGTTCTGGGTTCAGTGCCACTGCGTAGCACCTTGGGCAAGTGTCTTCTGCTGTAGCCTCAGTCTGACCAAAGACTTGAGTGGATTTGGAAGATGGAAACTGAAAGAAGCCTGTTGTATATATATGTGTCTGTGTTTGTCCTCCATCACCGATTGACAACTGGTGTTGGTGTGTTTATGTCCCCATAATTTAGTAGTTTGGCAAATGAGACTTATAGAATAAGTACCAGACTTTAACAAAAATACAATAAGCACTGGGCTCTATTCGTTTTTTAAGGTTTTGCCCCAGCATGGCCACAGTCAAATGACTGAAATGAGTAAAGGAGAAAAAAACTTCCTTCAGTTTTAATAAAAATGAGAAAAATCTTCTATTTTTTAAATTTTAAAGTGTTTTTATTTTTGTTTTTTTTACATTTAGGACCTTCTCTCTGAGAAAGTTCAACAGATGATGGAATGGAATACCAAGAAAGTTGTATTACGTTTAAATGGTGATAAATTCCGTCAATATGTCAAAACTGCACCAAGAAATTATTCTGTTATTTTGATGTTAACTGCTTTACAAGCTCAAAGACAGTGTACAGTTTGCAGGTAAGTAAGAGAATGTGTCTGTGTGCATTTGTGACTTGATTTCTGTCTTGAAATACAAGAATATTTTATATTGGAAATCAGAAATAGAAATTTAAAACAAACATATTATTCAATTAGCAAATAATTTTATTTGATTGAATATCTTTTTAACGATTCAATTTCTTTAAATTTCATTTTTCTTAAAACCTTATTTTATGAATTGAAGATTTACAAAATTTTATCAGTTTGGAATCTTTCAGAAAAAAGCTTACATTTAAATCATTAAAATATTTTCTAAAGTATTATTTCAAGAAGAAAAAATAATAATTAAATTAGATTTGAAATCAATATTTTATGTAATTAAGGCAGTGAGCTGGCAGAACCGTTAGCATGCCAGGCAAAATGCTGAGAGGTATTTCATCTGTCTGCATGTTTTGAGTTCAAGTTCTGCTGAGCTCAACTTTACCTTTCATCTCTTTGTGGTCAGTAAATTAAGTACCAGTTACGTACTGAAGTTGATCTAATCGGCTGGCCCCCTCCCCCAAAATTTCAGGCCTTGTGCCTAGAGTAGAAAAGAATATTTTATGTAATTAATTTATTGATAGATTAACCCCTTAGCATTTAAACCTGCCATATCCAGCCAAAATATTCCACTTGTGTTCAAACCAGCCAGACCTGGCCTTTTACACCTACTCTACAATGTCTTTCTAAAACTAAACAGTCACATCATATCAAAATTTCAAAGTTAGAAGATGGTGCGAATAAATAAGCATTATATATTTGCCAGAGTAATTTGAATGCTAAAGGGGTTGATATATAAACGTACACCTAGATTATCCTACAACAATTGAGGAATTAACTGGTTGAATGCAATCTGTGTCATAATATCCTGAACACTATGTTATTTACAGAATCACAATGATTATTTTTTTTAAATTTATTCTTTAGGCATGCAAATGAAGAATTTACCATTCTTGCCAATTCTTGGCGATATTCACAACAATATTCAAATCGACTGTTTTTTGCAATGGTTGATTATGATGAAGGATCTGACGTTTTTGCAAATGTAAGTTGTAATTTTGTAATAATCTTTATTGAATCCTTTTAATATCATTCCACGTGAAATTATCTTTGGCTGCCTGCTTTAAAGTGTTCTTATTTAAATTTGAAACCTGTCGGGCATGGCTGTGTGGTAAGTAGCTTGCTTCCCAGCCACATGGTTCCGGGTTCAGTCCCACTGCGTGGCACCTTGGGCATAAAAACCATGCCGAAGCAGACAATGGAGCCCTGGGATGGCTCCTGGCCTGGTCAGCTTCTGTTCAACCATCCAGCCCATGCCAGCATGGAGAACAGAAGTTTGGTGCTGGTGATAAGGATGTTTTATATATATATATATATATATATATATATGTATATACACACACACACATACATATGTATATGATGTACATACAGAGAGAGAGAGAGAATGCTAATGTGGTGTGAGGAGTGAATTCCAATGTTGTAAGACAGAATGTTGTAACATTATACACAACAATGATTTTCATCATTACTCTCCACCACTTTCCTGCATCCAACAGTCTCCTCAAATTCTAGTGGTTTAACTGCGATGCATCAAGTCAATTATTTGGTTTATATGGAGAGATGTGTGTGTGTGGCTGGAAGAGTTTGGGCTGGGTTTTTCTAGTTCTGTTCAGTTCTCCTGTGTTTGTAATGGGTTAACAATTGTTATCAGGTACGTAACTCTTTGAGTTGTACTGATATATGTAGGAATTGAGGAGAGTGAGTCACCACAAACTGGTAAAACACTCATCAATTATACTATGCTCCTACAATGGATGATGGCCTATTTACTGCTGGGTGTGACTGAAGAGTAGAATGGTGAGGCAGCTTGTGTCCATGGATACTGTGTTGCACTGGAAATAAGATATAATATCATTTAGTTACAGCATCTTAGCAACCAGATTCCTTTTGGTTTTAGGTATTTAAAGAAAAAAATTCTTTCTTTGTTTTCAATATTTTTACAGAACTTTATGAATTATCAATTAAGATATGTGATTTGGAAAGGTTGGGGGTGAACAAAAAAATGAAACGGCTTTTGTTTTATTGAATTTAAACTCATTATGTTAAAAATTTTGATTAATTAGGAAAGAGGGGAAAAAAAAAGTAATTTTCAAATTGCTTTTATGTATTAAAAATAAATAAATTAAAGAAGAAATCAGAAAAAGATGTGGTTTTGTGTTGTTGTCTGAATGATGCTTAAATTCTGGAAGTTTCTTTCAAATCTGGAATGGTTTTTATATCACTTATTTTGATTATTTAATCCCCAGCGCCATTGTCTCTGCAGTTTTGCGAAATATCACAGAATGTCAATATTCACATATATAAAATATTTGTTCCTCTCCTTATTCTCTTTATCCTCTTGTTGGACTTCAAAGGGTTGGACTGGTGTTTCCTGGGGGAGGTTGCTACACTGGAGTGGCAATGACAGACGAAGACAAAGACTTCTGGATATTTACTGATGTCTGCTTTATGGATTGTTCTATCAAGTAGCTGGACATTACAACATGAGGTGGTCTGTGTCTTGAGGAAACACAAGGCAAGCTAGGGATATAGGGAATTCACAATATGCTCATTTAAGCAGGTTAATTGCTCTTCTGCTTTGGCCAGACCTCAAACTGCACAAATTCCAGTTAGATGATAGAAACTGGACAGTAGTTCACTTGAGCCCCTGACCAAGTCTCCCACTTCTGGAAGGACCCACCTCCATATTGATCTCTCTGCACTTCCTTAATGTTGATCTTAAAGGTTAAGTTAGCTAAAATCCAATCATGCCGAACCAGCTGAAGGAAAGTGGGGAAAACAAAGCTAAGAGTGATCCGAACCTTGGAGAGAGTGGTGAAGTTAATTCCTAGGACGCCAAGTCTGTCATACAACACGATACGCAAGTGACAAGAGTGGTGATATTACTATAATATTATAGACCTAGCCAACCCATGCTAGCATGATAAAATACTTTCTCATTCTCACAGACACATACTCTATTTTTTTACTCAGGCAACCATGTGCAGGCTTACCAGCTACACTCACACTTAACTCATCAAGACTTTACTCTCACATTCACACATGCTTGCTCATCTACACTCACTCACACACACACACACACTCTCTCTCGCATTCACCCTTACTCACACCCTCTCACTCACATATACTTGCACTCTCTCACTTACGCATGCTGACACTCCTGCACTCCCATTCTGTGCCATCCTTTGCCTCTTAGGAATTTCATACTTGTGCACTCACCCATTAGCATTCAAGTATGCTCACTGTCAAGGTTGAGTCACTCACACACACACACACTACATTCACATCCACTCATGTTCCCAGTTTAAACACTTGCAACTCCACTTGAACTCGCATGCATTCACACAGACGTATGCAGTGTGTGTTTAACCATTATCTTAAAGATAAAAAAGCAAGATGTTTAAATTGTGATGATGGTTTTTGACTAGAAGAGTTTGATTTGAAATCCTTCAATAGATTATTCCATTATGTCCCATGGGAAGATGCCATGAAATTATCAACTCTCCATGCTTCACTACACCATATTAACTGGCTGACTAGCTGGCTGGTGGTGGTGGTGCCAACTATTTAAAGATAACACAAACTAACAATTCTAGTCTCCTTCACCTCATAGACAACTCATGTAAATGTCAGTGACATTTTTTTGCATCACACCATCCTGACCTATGTTAATATGGTGAAATATCAAAAAACAACAACAACATCCCTGTTACAAAACATCAATAAATAAATAGCTGCTAGATCATTGATTTCTGACTTGTTATCATAACATGAGATATAATAAAGGCCTTTCTCTGCACTGAAACAATCATCAGCTGTTTTGGGTCCACCTTCCCTTTGCTCTATGGGGTCAGGTGGAATTCAGCTGGATGCCCTTGCTGTTGTCAACCCTCACTTGTTTCCAAGGAAACTAATATTTCCCTGTGACCAGACATGTTTCCACGAATGATTGAAAATGAAGGACACCACTTGTATGACAGTGACACTCATTTACGACGACTACATCAAGTCAAGGCAAGGAGACGGTAACAAACACACACATATACACACACACAACAGGCTTCTTTCAGTTTCTGTCTACCTCCTCCTCCTCCTCTGCTTAGGGCTCTTCCAAACAAAATGTCCTACTGTATTTGTTCTGATGTTTTACACTCTGAGTTCAAATGCTGCTGGGGTCTACTTTGCCCTTTCTTCATCTGGGGTCAATAAAATAAAGTACCTGTCAATTTATGGGTATGATATAATTGTGCTGGGCTTGTGCATAAATTAGAAACATTATTTATTATTAAGCAGTAATTTTGAGAAGGACTGAGAGAACAACGGTGAGAAAAATGTGTTGGGTGAAGCTGTTTGATAAGAGGAGGACTGAGGATTTGATGGGAACGCCGGGGTTGGAGGAATAAGTAGAAAGATGTACTGGATAATGTAGCTCCAGATACAATGTGTGCTAAGAAAAAAAAAAAAAAGATTTGTTGCAGTTGGGATACCTTTCATCATAGATTTTTTTTCATTAGGGCTCACCTGGGCTCAATTAACAATAGCAATAACGATTTATATGATTTTTAAATAAATTTTCAACCATATTTTTTTTTTTTTTTGTAGTTAAAAATCAACACAGCTCCTGTCTTCATGCATTTTCCACCAAAAGGGAAGCCAAGGAAAGGAGATACAATGGATATACATCGGTATTATTGCTACTTTTTATCGTCAAATTGTGTGTGTGTGTGTTCATAGAATGGGAAAAGAGGAAGAGTGAGAAAAGAGAGATAGAGAGAGTGTGTGAGAGATAACTGAAAGGAAAAAAGGGCAGTTGTTGTTGTTGTTGGTGGTGGTGTAGAGGTCCCAGACTGGTGCAGTATTGATGCTAAATTTCATTCGTATCAAATCCTACAATCTTAAAAACAGGAAGGATACATTCTATTTGGTAGTTGTGAGAAACACTGTCTGAATAAAAGTTGAGATGGTCACAGCTGGAATGTCTGCTTGATCAGAGCTAACATGAAGTTAACAACAACAATATCTGTTTATATTTACTGTGCAATTCTTACAAATGAAGATGATCCTTACCCTACCAGTTTCTGGTGGTTGCGCTTATTGTCATCCATATTTATTTATCACCTTATAAGCCTCACAACAAACCAAACCGAGGAGTCACTCAACTGCACCAGTGTTTACCCACTCACACCCACCACCACCATTCATAAGCTGAAAATAATTGTGTATTGTCGTAATTTTGTGATTAAAAAAAAGGGTTAAAGAGGGAACTTTGGGTCAACAAGTGAAATATTGTAAATTTGTTTTTCTTTATAATCTTCCTCAGTTGTGTTGATGTTGTTTTGTCCCTGTTTAACTTTGGCTCAGACAACTTTATATCAAAGATGTTCCAAGCTTCAACTGTCCAATCTTTTTCTTTGGCATTGCATATATCAAATGTAGTCTGCCCATTTTCAAGATGGCAATTGTGGATTTGAGGAAGATCTCTCTGCTATTGCCAGTGAACCAGGTGACACACAGAGAGGCTCCTTTGTTGGCTCATCATTTCCAGTATTCTCGTATCTGTCTGTCTACATTTACTGAAATCATAAAATAGATTACATTGTGTTATTTCCATTGTTTCTTGTCTGTCAATCAGGACTTAGGTTCACTCTCCGAACATATTTGTGCTGCATCTAACTCAAGGAAGATTCTAACTGGAATCAGAATTGTGGATTTACCTATGTTTGTACATACTGTAATCTAAAACATTGAGATGAGAATGCCTGGCTGCCAGTTTTGAAGGGTCAATGCTTTGTGTCTCATCCTGAACCAATGACAAAGAAGTCTGTTGAACAGTCATGTACATCCAACTGTAAATAGATTCCAGAGGAGGAAACCACTTAACAATGTTGTAAGCAGCAAAGGTGTTTGGTGGACCCTGCGTTATAGTTTATTGTGCTGAATTCAACACATTCGATAGGTGTTGATGGCTTGGTGAGGGACAGGCTTTGCCAGGCTGTTTCGCTTTAGTTTACTGGACACGAAGGTCAAGTCTTCACACTTGCTTCATCTCATTCTCTTGCATTCCCTATTTCTGTTCACTAGTATACTCTCACCACTGTCACCATGCTCCTCCTACAAGAGTTCTCTATTATGCTGACTTTGGTGCTTCATTTTACTTGAGATGGTTGCTGGAATTGAAATGGCAGCACTCTCGTATCTGATTAATATCATCCTTCCTTAATTCGAAGATGTTAACTCTTCAGTAAAACGTAATCCTGATGGGTGATCACTCCACTGGTGCAACAATAAATTTACCTTTCATTCAGACATCACATTTTTTCAAAAGTAAATTAAGGGAGGGGAGGGGAGGGGCAATTCCCATCACCTTTGCAGGCCCTTCCAGATTAATGATACTGATGTGGTTGATGTCTAGCTTAAAGACTGATAGACCGTCATTATGTAGCTGTAATATTTTGCTTGTTATGACATGAGTTTAAGTCTTTCACTTTCAATGTCCTTAATGAAGTGGGACAGTCTTTTGAAATATTGAAACAGGTTTGAGTGGTACCATTCAAATAGTCTTAACAATGGAATGGCATTGAATACATAATTAATCCTTGACATAATGAAACAAGAAGAATTTGTCAATTTATGCATCAGAATGGAAAAATATAATCTAAAAAACCATGGAATTTCTGCAGGTTTTGCCGCTTTATTATTAATGAAATCGCCATGACTCTGGACAGCCATGTCATTCCTATCTCTAAACATCTCCACTCACACTCTTACAGAACACCCCCCTCTGTCCCCCTTGTACTCCACCACTGTTCTCCCTGTAGATGGGCCCCAGTACATCTCCAAATTCCTCTCTCTCTCTCTCTCTCTCTGTCTCTCTCTCTCTCTCTCTCCTGGAGTGGTAGCCAAGTATCTCCTCTATAGTCAGACACATATCCCTGTCCCCCGATTATACTCTCTCCCCTGGCACACAACCACTCCCTTTCTCAGCCGAGCTATTTGGTGACCCTGTGCAGGTGCCATGTAAAAAGCACCCAGCACCCTCTGTAAAGTGGTGGGGAGTCTTGTTAAAATACAATCGCTTGCTTGGTTTTCTGAGGAAACCGTGGAAGGAAATTTCATTTCAGTCGGTTTGCATTCGATGCTCGTAGTTACCTCCCTTTCACCTTCGGCTTCTCTTACATGTCTTCCTGACGAGGTTCAACAAGAATAAAAATGTTTTTTAATTTTAGCAGCGAAAAAGAAAAGAAACTTCAGAATTTGAGGCAGAAGAGAAAGTGTCCTCGGTTAATCAGTTTAGGAAATTCATAATTGATAGAATTGATAGACGAATGGCATTTTGCCATGTTGCTTTTATAATTTGAGTTAATTTCTTGCAATGTTACACCTTGCTTTTTCATCCTTTAGGGATCATTAAAATACCTGTCGATTAATGGTTTGTTGGAATAGTTTAAATTTCCGCCGCCACCACCACCACGTGCTGTATGTATATTAAAATGATTCAATTTGAAACTCAAATTTCCTTTATTCCAGAGTTGGATTTGCTGCAGAATTAATTGCAAGATGGGTTGGTGAGAGAACGGATATTCAGGTAACTTTAATTGTATTAAATATTTTTTATTTATCAAGGCCAGCAGTTTTGCGGGCCGGGGGGGGGGGGGGCGGTTGTTAAGTTGATTACATTGACCACAGTGTCCAACTGGTACCTATTCTATTGACCCTGAAAGAACAAAAGGCAAAGTCACCTTCGGCAGAATTTGAACTCAAAACATAAAGCTGGATGAGATGCTTCTAAGCATTTTGCTAACGATGTGCTAATGACTCTGCCCAGCTCATTGCCACCTTAAGCAGATGATGATGATGGTGAAACATTAAGTGATCTCAGGATGTTGTGAAACGATTATGAAAGCTTGAGATGAATGGCAATATGTTGCAAGGTGAACTTATCCAACACATGCTAATATGGAATATTAGATGTTAAAAATCTGATGAATTTTATTTCTTCTTCCTAAACAAATTTGTAACATTTTTGTATAAAGATGACAATTGAATTTTGTGTTTTTTTTTTTCTTTCTTCTTTTTTCTCCTTTTAAAGATTCGAGTATTCCGTCCACCCAATTACTCTGGAACCTTGGCTGTTGCATTACTTTTCTCTCTTGTTGGTGGTCTGCTATATTTAAAAAGAAATAACTTAGACTTTTTGTACAACAAAACATCATGGGGATTTGGAGCTATGGTGAGTGTTCCAGTTTGTTTGTGCTACTATTATTATTATTATTATTATTATTATTATTAATAATAAAACACATATGGTATAATTATAAACAGGGCAAATTTTAGCCATTTCTCCACAGACTGAAAAAATGATGAACAACCTTAATCGATTTTCGACCTTTATTGGTTGCATATCCATATTATCATGTTATTTAACCCATGTTTAGATCATTGTTCTGACACAGTTGTTAATGTTGTTGGCTGAAAACTGCTCCATTTGTTTTGATATTTTTCCTCTTCTTCTTCTTCTTCTTCTCCTCAGATCATTATATTTGCAATGACATCAGGTCAGATGTGGAATCATATCCGAGGACCTCCATTCATGCATAGAAATCCACACACAGGCCAAATGGTAAGAGTGTTTTCTTTAGATTCAAACCAAAACTTGGTTTGTTTCTCTTCTTCTCAATAGTTACTTATTTTCCCAACTTTTACTGGTAATATTTTCCTTCTTTTTTTTTTTCTCAAGAAATGTTTTTAGAAATTTACTGCTTTTCTTTTTATATTTGTATTTCTTTGTGCAATGTTTCTACATCTCAAACCCTTGCCCCCTTCAATGTGCCTCCACTTGCCAGAGATTGAACTCCTCTCATTAAGACTATAAACTACGAACTGCTTAAACTGACTTTTGCTGTTTGCTGCTTTGTAAGTGTGGAATTTGGAATAGTTCTGTATTAGAAATTTAATTATTCAAATAATTCACTTCCCTTTCAGCTCTACCAAATTGTTTATACTGATCAAAGATTAAAATCAAAATTAGAAAAACAGAAAGAAAACTTGTAAAAAGTAATTTTAGAAATGCTTGATATCAAATTGTAGGAGATAACTTTTTTACATTTCAAATTTGTTATTTTCATAATCACATCTTTGTGGTAAGTTGGAAATTCTGTGAGGGATCAAATCCTTGATGTAAAACTGAGATATTTGATAGAATCCTAATACACACTAATTTAATATGGTGACCTTCTCTTCATTGTTAGAGTCAGTGTTTTGGTTCTTATACTCTCTGCCCTTCTTCAGGTGCCTCTTGTATTTGGTAACGTCTTGCAATGGTAAACCAAATCTTTTACTAAGCCCATAGGGACAGATTGTTCTCATTTCATTCCATTTCTGGACTGGACTTGGATTATCTCTTCCATGCACTGAACTAGGATAATCTCTTCCTCAGTCAGCCCAACATAAAGACTGAGAGATTTTAATTAAATGACAAACAACATGAAGTATGCAACCTTGAACAAATGGTTTTAAGGTACCAGCTTCCATGATCAATTTGTCCTACAGGTGTGATTATATGTTAATTATGTGTAAGTGTTAAAATTTACCTGGTGGGCATGAGTTCAACCTTGGTTCTGTTGGTGTATATATACTCTGGTTTAACCTGTCTGTTACTATATTACTGGTGAAATAATCTCTTTAGTTAATTTAAAGAATAATGGTGAGTATTATATTGTAATAACTTTCTCCTTATTAAGCTGTTAATTGGAAAATAAACTAACATTAAATTTAAATGGGGAATTCTAATTTGGATCACTTTTTAAAATAAAACGTTTGCACCATAAAAGTAGGGGTGGTCTCAGGTGGATTGGCATTGAAAGGGTTAAGTGGAGCAAATGAGTGACATAACCACTAGGAAAATAATTAATATAAATGTATATGTGGAATGGATAACAGAAAGGAGCAGGCTGGTTCTCTGGTGTAATTGGTAATACACTTAGTTGCATTAAGAAAGGGCTTTTGTGTCCCACACATACAGGAAAGCCTAGTTCTTTCTGTCGAGGGCTTATATGCCCCATTATTAGACTATTTTCCTTAGTCATTTGCATGGTGATAACGATAAGCTTTAAGCTTATAAAAAAAATACCACTTTATATATATATATATATATATATATATATATATATATATATAAGTGGTTTTGGGGAAAAGGTTTTGGTTTAAAATTGAGAGAACTTTACCAAATATGACAAGTGTAAAAAGCCCCAGAGAATACAACAGCCAGAATGTAATGATAGCCAGCAAGATGAGAGGAAGAGCACTTTGTATACATCAAGACATAGCTGTGATCATTCTTTTGCTCAGCAATCCAGACAATGCTTAATTGCACGAGTAATAGAAAAATAAAGAGAAATAGCACAAATGTAAATAAAATGGCATCTGTGTGTTTGTGTTAAATATGCATTTTGCTCTCACACCGGGTCATTGTCTTAGTTTCCAATCACAATCCCAGATCAAGTTACTTAGCAAACAAGTAAACTCTGGAATTCTATGTAGCAGCACGTTTCCAGAAGCTTCTTATAAATAGACTTTTTGGAGGACACCAACGAGAAACTCTGTACGGAAATGTATCAGAGCTGCTGCAGTTCTTCTCAGGATTAGTGTCAGCTGCTGTCTGCAAAATGGTTTTGGTTTATTTTAGCAATTAGCACCAGTAACGAGGAAAGAGTTTGAAATATATAGGTGCAGATGTGACTGTGTGGTAAGAGGCTTGCTTCCCAACCACATAGTTCTGGGTTCAGTCCCACTGCATGACACCTTGGGCATGTGTCTTCTGTTATAGCCTCAGTCATGGTCGAACATATGGGGTCATGATTGGTCATTAATTTCCAGAAAAATTTTTATTTCTTTATCCTTTGAAGAGAGCAGAGATTGAAAGAGAAGAGAAAGTGAAAAGGCAACATTTGCTTTGAAGTGACAGCAGAAAGTGAAGGATGTATGGATGTGTGTGAGAGAGATGTGTGTTGTCGTGTATGTATTTTTTTGCATGTAAGTGGCACACACACACACGCACACATCTTTCATATACACGTACATAAATACATGTGCATACATTTTTTTTGTGTGTATGTATGTGGGAGAAAGAGTGAGTGTATTTCTTTATGACATATACAGAAATGGAGGTCTTTTAATGAAACCGTTTTGGTTGTGGCTTATTTTAATACCATATTTATGTGTACAGTTTCATAAATGTTTGTCCGAGTAGAATTCTATGCATGCGTTAAACATTGGACGAAAGTGAAACATAGAAGCAAATCGAAATATTGCCTGAAAATGATCTGAAAATTGTGTGACACAACTTCATATCAGAGGGTTATTTTAGTAGTAAACAAGAGATGTTGTGCCAAAAACTGTTTATTTGGTTGCCGAAAGATTACTGAATCTCTTGATACTCCACACGTCAAAATCAGCAACTCACTTTTTGAATGCTTAAAGAACATACACACACACACACACACACACACACACATACAAACTCTCGTTATGATATATATATATATATATATATATGTAAAGCACCCACTACACTCTCTGAGTGGTTGGCGTTAGGAAGGGCATCCAGCTGTAGAAACTCTGCCAAATTAGACTGGAGCCTGGTGTTGCCATCCGGTTTCACCAGTCCTCAGTCAAATCGTCCAACCCATGCTAGCATGGAAAGCGGATGTTAAACGATGATGATGATGATGATGATATATATATATAATGTATATATAGATTGAGAGAGGTGGGGGCTGTAAATAAAAGACATTAAATGGGATATTTAATTTTCCAGCCAGCTAGTTTACAAAATGACATTAGTTTTGTGACTTGGGAGTTACTGTAATAACTTTTTCTTTTTTAGTAACTATTGCTTCTAGTTTTAATAATAATAATAATAACAACAACAACAACACTATTGCCATCCCATTTCCTTCCAACTTAGTCTGCCCCAGTTATTACTGACCTTCACCTTTTTGCATTTAGTTATAGAACAAAGGACTCTAATACAAATATGTGTCTGTCTCTCTGTCTCTTTATCACTCTGTCTATCTCTGTCTATTTCTCTCTCTCTCTCTCTCTCTGTCTATCTATCTTTGTCTCTTTATCACTCTGTCTGTCTTTCTATACATCTCTATTTGTCTCTCTATCACTCTCTCTCTTGCTCTCTGTCTTTCCATATATACCTCTCTCTCTTTCTCTCCATCTGTCCAGTCATAGCTTCAGCTCTACACACACATATGGCCATATGAACATGTGTATGCATGTGTGTGTGTGTGTGTATGGCTTCCTTTCCTCATTCCAGCCTTGTTGCACTCTGGCCTTTGGACATGTGGTCAAGTGACTTGCATTTCAACTGTTTGGCTTTGGGGTTCAGTCCTACTGCAGGCTGCCTTGGCCAAATGTGTTCTTCTGTAGCCCATGGCTAACCAAAGCTCACTGCATGGGTTTGAGAGATGGAAACTGAAAGAAGCCTGTTATGTGTGTAAAGTGTATGTTCATTTGAAAACATTCAGTCATACCCAGGTGTAGGTATTCACAAAAATGTTTCTAAGAAACAAATTGTTAAGCGATAAATTGTCTAGGCATGGCTGTGTGATAAAACCACATGGTTCCAGGTTCAGTCCCGCTACATAGCACCTTGGGCTGACCAAAGCCTTGTGAGTGGATTTGGTGAACAGAAACTGAAAAATCCCACCGTGTGTGTGTGTGTGTGTGTGTGTACATGTTTGTCCTTCACCACCACCACCGCTTGACAACTGGTGTTGGCTGTGTTTACGTCCCTTCAACTTAGCGGTTTGGCAAAAGAAACCAATAGAGTAAGTACCCGTCTTAGAAAAGACAAAGTCAAGTGCTGAAGTTGATTGGTTTTGACTAAAAGTTCCTCAAGGCTATGCTGCAGCATGGGCTGCAGTCCAATGACTGAAACAAGTGGCAAGACGTTGATAGGAACGGCAAGTGTCTGGTTGGTCTGGCTGTGCCATCTCTGTACTCTTAGGAAACACTTAATCACATTCTCAATATTAATTTCAATGACAAGGAATAATTGCGGAAAATGTAAAATGCAGAAAATCAACCATTGATAAGTGCTTTCTTTTTTTTTTTTTTTTCTTTTCTTGTTTTTAATCAGAGGTAACCAATTAAGTAACATTTAATGCTGGAATAAAATTACAAATCTCATTTTATTTCAATTATTAACAAACCTACAATGGATCAACTTTAAAGTAATGATCCTGATGATGATGATGATGATGTTATTTTTGAAATTTTTTTCATTCTCTGTTTGTATTGTTTGTTTTCTGTTTTTGTTTTCAAATGAATTTGAATTATTAATCGCATGTCTAGAGAATCCTCTTTGCATCGCATGGATACCTAATATTTTTTATCAGCTCATTCATATTCCTTTTGTTTTCCATTGTTGTTGTTGTTATTTTTATTATTATCATAATAATAATTATTATTATTGTTGTTATTATTATTATTATTATTATTATTATTATTATTATTTTTATTAATTTTATTAATTTTTTTTTTGTGGTGTCTGCAACATTTTTGCTCATAAGTTTTGTTTTATTTTAACCATTTTCTAAAGATTTCTATTCAAAGTGCCTTGATGCCTTGATGTGTGTCTGTCACTTCAGCAGCTACGACACAATTGTTGCTGCTTGGTTCCATTATAGTTTTTTTGTCCTTTATGCAAGAATTTGTGATTTATGTTGCAACATTTGCCCATTTTTTTAAAAATATTAAGAAAGTATTGCAAAAAGTCAGGAAAGTGAAATGCCTCCCCACCTTTAGAACAAGTCACTCCCAGTGTTGTAAAACAATATCAACAACAACAACAACAACAACAACAATTAAACAAAATAAATTAAAACAATAACAATGAAAACAAAGGCAGCAGCAACTGAGAATGAAGATGAGAAAACTAAAATAAGATTGTTCATTCAACACACCTCCACACCTCAGTGCCACCTTCACCACCATCACCACCATCTAACCTCAACACAAAAATGAAGACACTACAATATCTATGTCTTGAAGATACCAACTGGATTTCCTGGATGTGTCACTGTCGATAGGGACAATTGCATTGAGTCACCCTGATCTGTCAACCAGTGGCTATGGATAGCATAGGATGTCTGCAATTTAAAATCGTCAGAGCTAATCAGACCCTAAATTCGTGATCTGTTATGGTCGACCTCGATAGGGTCTGTGGGCAGGGACCTGGAATCTGAATGAGTTGCTCCTGGTGCACCAGGCTTACAGAGGCCGGATTAGCGAACAAGTGGAGTAGGCATTGACAGGGGCACTCATTAACAACAAGTGGTGGTATGCTGTCACTAAAAAAAGAGTGATTCAGTCAGGATGCTGTGATAGAAGGAATTAGATTAGGGAAAGAGAGAGAGAGTTAGAAAGTTGGAGATGCTTAAGAAATGCATTGCAACTAACAGACTTGCAGTGAAATTGGTGTTTGACCAGTTCTTCAACGAAGGCTTCATTGTCAGAGCTAAGGCTCTAACATAGAAGGAAACAAAAACTGTCTGATGAACCCAAGTGGCAAAGCTACAATTTGGTTTTTCACTGATTATGGTGGGTACGTGTTACTCAAACTCAAGTAGCTGTGTGTTCAACTGTTTGGGACAAATGGCTGGCTTGATTGCAGAATGCGCTTCAGTGCCTACCTTGATGGCCTACGACAGCTTTGGATGAGAGAGGCAGTGTAGCCTGAAGTTATGTCCCTTTACACGCCACTACCAAGTGTGTATGCAGTTATGTCCCTTTACATAAGTTCTAATGAAGCTGCGGTTGATTTGGTCTCAATTCATAAAATCGTTAATGTCAAAGGAAATCCGGTATTTGGCTTCTTACATTCTGAGTTCAAATCCGTCCGAGGTCAACTCTTGAGATTGCCGGTGAGAGTGTCACGATGCTGCAAGAGAAAGACGTCACAGGGCAGCGTCTACCTCAGTCCAGGCAACACCGCTCTGACATCTGTGGCTGCCTGTCTGCTTCCAGCTTTGGACTGTGGCGTACAAAAAGAAGATTGACTTGGTGCAACAGATGAACTGGTGGGAGAGGCTGGAAGAACTGAGACTCTACTCCTGAGAGAGAAGATGCCAAAAATATTTTATATGGAAGATCCTGGAAGGTCTGGCACCCAACTTTGGAATTGAAAGTTACACCAACCACTAAACTAGATATGTCATTGTGTAGTACTAAAGAACTATATGTTCCACTTGAGAAAGTTCCATGTATGTGCGCGCGCACACACACACACACACACACACACACATGAATGTTTTGTGTGTCAGTTGTTTGTAGAGATCATTACATACATTTACTTCAAATGTAATTTGTATGAAAGAATTTTATTGTTTTCTGAATGTATTTGTATTTTGCCAGTTATATTCATCTCTGTTTGTGGACCATTTTTGACTTTCGAACTAATCATTGAGTTTGTACTGATTATAATCTGTTTAACGAGTTCTGTGTTTGGCCTTTGTAAATCTACTCTTGTTGAAGTTCACATCACAACATATACACCATTGTCTCACACATACATAATTATACTAATATCATATATTGTTGTTTGTTTATATTATGGTATAAGAAACAGAAAAGTGCTTGGTAGAGCTTTATATTAGAAGCATACAAACTCTTGTCATGTATGTTTGCCCTGTGTAGGGTAAACGGGGTTATTGTGAACAATAAACTCATTCTACTTGAACCACTTGTCAAAATCACCTCCAAATCACCACCAACTGCTTTAAACAAAGAAAGACACATTGACACACAGTAGCTTGGGAATATGTGAAAGATAGGAAGAAAGTCTTTGATCATATTCTGATTCAAGGTTGGCTTTGAACCAAAACAGCAACAATTAGGGTACATTCTGGAATCTGGATGAGGTTTCACTCTTATAACAAAGCATTGGCCACTTCTGTTTTCAGAAATCTGATTCTGGTTACCTTATGTATGGCAAACATCTATACACATAGACTCACACACATTCAGGCATACACGTTATATGTATGCTTGAATGCATACAAAGTCTTCTTTTTATTTAGTTTGTGATCTAAAAATATGCAAGAGTCCATTACAAACAAGTATTAGAAGCTAATGTCTGAAATGTGTTTATACACGTGCTGAATAAACAGAGATTACATTTCCTGTCCAAAGTAGGCTTTTTCCAGTCACTGGACACATTAGTGAATGGAAAAGAAAGAGACGAATGTTACCTGTGTTAGTGGTCACTGCATTGTTAGATAATTAGTGGCCTGTTCGTCACTCGTAGTCTTTTCTGTCTCTCTCTTAATGATGTATGCAGTTCCCAAAGAAAGAAATAAAGAAAAAAAAGGGGGGGGGTTGCTTGAACGGAATCATGATCCAGCAATGTAATCTCTGTTTACACTGTTTTGTTCCAGTTGAAACCATTTAAATTCAAAGGTTTTTTTTTTATTTTGTGTATTTTTGCCCTAAATTAATTTTAGCCTTCAACTGCATATTCTGTAATTGAGCCCTGAATGTTTTTGCATTTGCAGCATTATATCCATGGTAGCAGCCAGGGCCAGTTTGTAGTGGAAACTTACTTAGTTATGTGCCTGAGTATCCTTTTAAGCAACTCTCCTCATCGCTCACTCCTTCTTCACATTCTCACACTCTCTCTTTCTCCTTCTAATTGCTCTCTATTATTTCAGTCTTTTTTTCTTTTTTATATAATATTTATGCTTTTCTTTTCTTTTTTTTCTCTTCCATTCCACTCTGTGACGTACAAAAGCTCTTATTTCTTTCATCCTTCACAGGTTTTTTTGCTGGAATTCACTGCACCATTTTGTTTTCTCCAGTTGAAATGTTTTCTATGCCACTGCAATATATATATATATATATATATACACACACACACACATATATATATATATATATATACACACACACATATATATAAAAACAGATTTACTTTCTACTCCCCCCCCCCCCTTCTGGCAGTCGGCTGGCAGAATCATCTGAGCAGTATTTGTTCCAGCTCTTTATGTTCTGAGTTCAAATTCTGCTGTCAGCTTGACAACTTTACCCTTCATCTCTCAATAAAATAAAGTACCTGTTGAGTACTGGAGTTGGTCTTGGCTAAAGCCCCCCCCCCCCCCCGCTCAAAATTGCATGTCTTGTACCTAAATCAGAAACCATTTTTATTGTTGTTCTTGAATAAGAAATGTTTATTATTTAATACTTGTTCATTATCGGCAACAAAAGCGGAAAAAATGTTGTACGACTGTTATTGTGTTATCGAATATAATCAATGATATCTTTTATCAGGTGAGTACACTCACCTGAGCTGTAATTAATTATTTTCTTTTCATTGTTTTACTTTCATGCTTTCCTGAGTTGAACGATTTTGTTGTAGCAATTTACTTTTACAGCTGCTGGGACACAGGATGGGGTGGGATTTTATTATCTCTAACGACTCAGCTATGAAGCAGGGAATGAAACCTGTTGGTCGTCAGTTAGTCACATAAATCTGAGTAATTAAAGAAGAAAAAACAAAACAAAAGAAGAAAGAATTCTGCATCGAACAAAACTACTTTACATCAATGAAACCCTTTGTCCATGGTGGTGAGACAATTCATTAGCCATTAGTTTGTCAAAAGACAATTTATTGTCGGCATCCGACCTAGAATGTCTTCAGGTTCTTTTATTCTCTTGTTCTGGTTTCACTTTGTATTCTTTTAATTGTTTGCCTTTTATGGAAGGATGAGACTCTTTCCAGAATTCCTTTCCGTAACCTTTCCTTCTTTACATTACTCAACACATCCAGACACGAAGAGATTTATCCACAATTTTCAGTCTGCCAATGTATCAGAGAACCAGTTGTGTTGATTCTTTCTTTGTTCGTTCACTTAGCATCTGTTTCACATGCTTGTATGGGTCAGATGAGAATTGATTTGAGGTAAGAAAATGTGACTGGGTGACCTTCCTGCTGCCAACCCTCACCTGTTTTCCAGAGAAACGGTTTTTATATTTCAAAGGTCTTTGGGAGTGTAGAGCAACCAATCATAAGGGCAACAAAGAATGTCAACATTACCACTGTTTCACTGAAATGCTGACAAGTGCAATATCAACATACATGCACAGCTGCATGCACACATGAGCTGAATGCAGCTTTCTTTGTTTCCCAAAACACTTTGCCTTAGGTTCTGCACTGTGGGACTGAACCCAACGCTGCATGCTTATGAAATGAACTTCCGGATGACAAAGTTATGGTTCCCGAGTTCAGGTCCTGCTTGGGTGAATTTTCCTTTAATACACCTTGGGTTAATAGTACCAGACAAATACTGAGGTTTATGTAATCAACTGTTCTCCTGAAATTAATGAACTTTTAACCAATGCTAGACGAGACCATCATGAGTATTATTTTTTGGTTAAGTATTTCTATCTGAGCATCAGCCAAAGGGGCGGCCCCTCACGTTTGAGCGCTGGATTAGCTGTTTCGCTATGTCTAGTTTAGTACTCAAAAGATTTTAAGTAAAATCTCACTGAGTTAGAGATTTGGTTCTTAAAAATAGTTTCATAGATTGTGCAACAAGTTTTCTTTAATTTTACTTTGAATATAAATTTAATTTTGAAGGAAATCCTAATTTTAATTAAAAAAAAAAAACGAACGAGAACATTTTTTTTTTTTGTTTCTATATTTAATTAAATGTAAATGTGGTGTATACCACTGAAAGGAAACCCTATTAATATAACATCCCAGAATCCGTAAGATTCTGAGATGAGTCAGTGAACCAGTTTTGGTCTCTAAGTTGTTACACATTTCATTCAAAATGCTTGTGTTCTTTGGGAATGGACATAATGTCTCTACTTAACCAAAGTAAAAGTTCCAACCGTATGAGAGAAAAAAAAAATGCTTGTTTTCGTTTGTTTGTTGCTAATGTTAAAATAATAAAAAAAAAAGCATTATTGTATTAATAACATTAAATTTGTAAGGTTTTAAAAACATGAAATTATTATTTTTGATGTTGTAAAAAAAATATTCAAACGTAATCACTAAAGTTTCTTTCTTTAATTTAATTTTCAACATAACTCTTTGAGTTAATTAAACCTTTTATGTTTTACCCACTTCCACCCCCACCCCAACTTCATTTCAAAGCTATTTTGCTAAATTGCCTTTAAAAAAAAAAAAATACAAAGAATTCTGGTGAAAAAGAATTGATTGATTATTTTATGTTTTGCCAACTAGTATTGATTTTTGTGTTTGTTTTGTGTTTCTGGAACAGGAAAGACTATTGGAGTGTTAATAGCATCGTGGCCATCACTGCCCATCATATATAAACAGCCAGCTGTGTGTGTGTGTGTGTTTCTGCTTCCTCTCACCAATGCCTAGTTTTTACCACTTACGAAGCCTGTTATTCTTTTCAGTAATTTCCAGAGTCGACCCTGGTTGAAGCCATTCTTGTGTGATTTTGTTTCTGTAACGATATATGCCTGTTTATCTGATGGAGTGTCTCGTTATATAAATATATATGTATATCTCCACCACTTTGTAGTAGCAATTCTCTCCTAAGCAGCCAGCGATGATGATGATTCTTGCTCTTAGCAGCGGCCCCTTGGTTTCTCTTGATCGTTCCTTCTTTTAACTGACATGAGCTGTAAGCAAAAGCCATCCTGTGTAGCATGTGAAGAATTTTGTCATCTTTTACCACAAAATGGATTTGATGTTCAACATGTCATTTGGCTGTTATCATCATCTCCATCATTATCTCATCTCTCACGAATTTTGAATCAAATGACGTTTAAAAAATGTGGCTTATTATTGTGCAAGCAAATTATATTCCAACAGCATTCAATTTTTCAGGTTAGTCTGGCAGTTAATTTTTTGAGAGATTATAACAGCTCCAGAGTTTTGAAATTTTCTCCCTTGTTTGGCATGAAAATGGAAGATAAGTTATTAAATGCTCAAATAATTGAAAAACTCAGACATCACATAGAGTTTTGGTATCCATATCACTAGTCTTTCTACATTTTCTTTTACAAACTGATTTTATTGGGTAGAGCGTGCATGTTTTACTTTTGTAGAATTAGCATGCATTATCTTTTGATCATGTGGAATGGTTCTTAGCTCCTAATTAAATAGCTGAATGTATTTCATTGAAAACTAGTTTGCTATCTGTTCTTATTTACACTGAAAACTGTTTTTACTTCTTTCGAAGACATTTTTTTTGTGTCCTGACCAACATATTGACTCACCTGGAATTTTGATTGTTTTCCTTTTCTTATTTTTATATTTTCATTAACTTAATTCCAATTTGTTCATAGAGTATGAAATCTTTTAGTCTTTCTTCCAACTCACTCATTTCCACATTTGACTGATTTCCTTCTTTTTTGTTTTTTTCTTTCATAATTTTCTCCATTCTTTTTATTGTTCTTTCTACCATTATCGTTTCAGACATTTCAGCTGAAATCTTTATTGTCTAATTTAAGAAATTATCTACACTCAGAGACATTTTGTGAAAATATTTCTTAAAAAGAAAAAAAAAAAAAACAGGAAAGAAAAACAATGTTTTTCTTTTTGTTTTTACAATTTTCTGTTCCTGAAATATGTTTTGATTTAGGAATCCTTTGTCCATTCCACTATCAACAATAGATTATTAGGAAAGAGACAAAAAAAATTTTCTTCTTTGCTTGATTGTTTTCATAATTGATTCCAGTTAGCTCTTTTGCTCTTCTTCTTCTTCTTCTTACTGGTTATGCTGCTCCTTTATTTCTTTTTTTTTTTTTTAATCTCAGCATTGACATAGATTACAATCTTTTCCACCCCATTTTTGCTTGGTTTCACTCTATGTTCTTTCTGATATTTTATTTGCATCTGGCTTTCTGCTAATGATTGTTATTCCTGATATACAAAACATGGTGTGGAGAAGAGAGAGACAAAGAGCTATTCCTCCCTCCCTCCCCCCTCTCTCTCTCTCTCTCTCTCCTTCTCCCTCTCCTCGCATGTCTTAACCTTCCGTTTGGCACTTGTTAGTTATTGCTTTCTCATATCTTTTATTGATATTTTTGTATATTTTGAACCTTCTGTTGAATTTCTTTTATTTTTCAGCAGCTCATCGTTCCATCATTTGAACTGCAGTTTGTTGCAGAATCCTATATTATATTTTTTAACTGTATCTTTTCAGTTGCTCTTACATTTTTTGTTTCTTTCTTTCTTTCCACCCATTTTATTTCATTATCAAATTTTCATTTCTCCCTTTCGAGTTTCCCCTGTCTTTTATCTTTAAACCTTCCAACAAGGCTTACTCTTCTTCAGATCTTCAACTCTTTCCTTCATGTTTTCTCGTTATTGCTGTTGTTGTTGTTGTTGTTATTCATTTGCATCAGCAGAATCATTAAAGTGCTGGAAAAAATACCATGTGGCATTTGTTGTGGCTCTTTACATTGTGAGTTCAAATGATACTGAAGTCATCTTTGCCTTTCACCTGTCTGGGGTTGATCAAATAAAGAACTTAATTAAGTGATGTAATCGACCTGCCCCCCCCCCCCCCATATTTTAGACCTTGTCCCTATTTTAGAAACATTTTATTGAAGGTGACAGAAATGTTAGAAACGTCAGACCCCCTCACTGGCATTTCTTCTGACTCTTCCGTTCTGAGTTCAAATTCTGCCAAGGTTGACTTTGCCCTTTCAGCTTTTCGGGGTCAATAAGACCAATACCATTTGAGGTCTGGGGTTGATGTAATTGACCAGCCCTCCTCTCCTCCAAAGTGTGTCAGGCTGAGTAGAGAAGATTATTATTGACTTTGGACAGTGGATTGGCGGAAGTATTACAAAGTGTCTTGAGGTATTAGTTTCAATAGTCTGAGTTCAAATCTTGTCCAAGTCAACTTTGCTTTTCATCCTTCTGGGATTGGTAAAATAAAATACGCACAAAGTACTGGTTTGATGTAATTGTCTCTACTCATTGCTCCAAATGTTTGGCCTTGTGTCTCTGTTGGAAATTATTGAGGAGAAATGGGAGCATGTCAGACCAAATATGTTATGATGTGTGTATTTATGTTGAAAATCTGCTGAGGTCATCATTTTATGAGTCAATATAATAAGAACTAATGACTCAAGAACTGTGAAGAATTTTTTGGGAGGAGAAAAACCCTTTGTCAAATGTCAAATGTTTTGGAATTTAAACAATATTTTCCCCTCTGAATTAGGGTCCAGTACTTCTATGTTGTTATGGAACAAAAACTTATGCAGCTGTGCGACCTGAAACCCCTTGGAAATTACTCTTTAGTTGATAATAATGATAATTATTATAAAGATGATGATGATAACAATGATAATGATGGTGATGATGATAATAATAAATGCCCTGTTGTAGGCATTTATTAGAATGCTACTTATTCTATCAGTCTCCTTTGCCATACTGCTAAGTTTCGAGGACACAAACACATCGATACTGGTTGCCAAGCAGTGGTGGGTGGGGGACAAACACAGACACCAAAACACACACAATTTTACACACACACACACGCACATACACGATGGGTTTCTTTTGGTTTCCTTCTATCGAATCTATTCACAAAGCTTTGGTCAGCCTGAGGTAGAAGACACTTGCCCAACATGCCACACTGTGGGATTGAACCCAGAACCAGGTGGTTGGGAAGCAAGCTTCTTACCACGCAGCCATGCCTGCACCTGTTGGTACACTCGATGTGATTGATGAAGCAAACACCAGAGTGAAATGCTGGACTTGATATGATCTTTGAGGAGAACACATAAAGCTGCCAACCCAACCTGGCCACACACTAATGACAGGAACGAGGAAAAAGAAAAAGAGCCACGTGTATACTTATATATACTTTATATATTTTCTCTGATCTTTGATTTTAGTTTATAAATCTGAAGGATTGGTCTGTCTCACTGAAATGTCACACGAGCATGCAACCCTTGCCTCTTGTTTCCAGGCCACATTGTTCTGGGTTCAATCCCACAGCAGGACACCTTGGGAAAGTGCCTTCTTCTATAACCGTGGACTGGCCAAAACTTGCAAGTGGATTTGGTAGATAGAAATTGGAAGAAACCCATTGGATATGTATGTGTGTGTGTGTGTATTCCTGCCTCCTTACTTTGACAGTGAGTGATAGTTGTGAAGGAATGTCTCTGTCATTGTAAGCAGGAGTGGCTGTGTGGTAAGTAGCTTGCTTCCCAACAACATGGTTCCGGGTTCAGTCTCACTGCATGGCACCTTGGACAAGTGTCTTCCACTATAGCCTTGGGCTGACCAAAGTCTTGTATGAGAATTTGGTAGACGGAAACTGAAAGAAGCCCCTCGTATATATATATGTATGTATGTGTATGTGTATGTTTGTGTGTCTGTGTTTGTCCCCCTCAACATCACTTGACAACTGATGCTGGTGTATTTATGTCCCTGTAACTTAGCAGTTCAGCAAAAGAGACCGATAGAATAAGTACTAGGCTTACCAAAAAAAGTTTCTGGGGTTGATTTGTTTGACTAAAAGTGGTGCTGCAGCATGGCTGCAATCAAATGGCTGATACAAATAAAGGAGTAAAAGAGTGTCATTTGTTTCTAATTGTCTGTGGAAACATGTTTGGTCATGGGGAAATATTATTTTTCTTGGAAACCAGTGAGGGTTAGCAACAGGAAAGGTATCCAGTTGTAGAGAATCTGTCTCCAAAAAGTTCTGTCCTCATGCAGGCATAGAAAAGTGGTCATTAAAATGATTATGATGATGGTGATATATGTATTTACATATGTGTGTATGCATGTGTATATACTTTTGTGTATGTGTGTGCTATATTAAAATTGCGACTGTCAACAATTTTCTCTGTTCTCTCTTAATTGCATTTCTATTGTAAAATCTCAAACTTTGTGCAAATTGTACAATGTTGTGCCTATGTTTCATATGTGCTTTGCTCCTTTTCAAGAAATTATTTTGCAAAAATTCTTCATTTCTTATCATGCACTGCTTTTATTTATTTTCTAAATGAATGCCGGCCATTTTCTCTCTTTGATGTTGTACAGTATCAGCTCAGAGTTTGAAGCTGTTAGGGCTCAACTCACATATTTGAGCTGTTGTTTGATTTCCTGCGCTGAGCACTCAGCAATTATACCATTATGGCTCCTCTTGTTTCTCATTCAGTATTCAATTGTATGGCAAATATTGTTTTCTAACGTTTTCTTATCTGAGCAGCATTTTGAAGATGGATTTGTGATAATGTCATGCAAGTCTTTGATATGGAGACAATTTCAAAAATAAAGACATGAGCAAAGAAAAGAAATAAAACAACTGAAAGCAACGTATACAAGAATATGGAGTAGTTTTCGTATATTACTTAAATAGAGAAAAGACAGAGAATTTCTTTGTAGATCAGTATGTTATTTCATGCAGATGATAGGCCTGGAAGCGAGACAACTGAAGAAAGCCACCAAGGAAATAGGTACAGCAGCTGAAGCAAGCTCAAGATGGCCATGGTTGGAAGGAGACCACAAGTGGAACTTTTCTGTGGGTGAAGACTAGCTCAGTTCTCACTGCCCTTCACTTGAGGTGAAGTGTACAGGCTAAGGTGGGGGAAATGCTTGTGACCCTGAGAGGGCTTTTGACAATGTGGAAGGGTTTCCAACCTTGCAATGGATTTAGAAGAAGAAGAAGAGCTTGTCAAACCTGGGATTAGCTCCTACAGTCTTTGTGTGGAGCAAAGCATTTCTCTCTCTTGTGTCTTTTTTTTTTTTTCACTTCCTTTGTTTCACTTTAAAGTTGAATTACCTGGAATTAGAAACGAAAGCAGGACTGTGTGCCAGAAAAGAGAAACCGGTTCGTTGGGGGACTCGAATTCCTTTATACCTCTTAGTTACCGTTATTGGCTTATTTAGTATTCCGAAGATAATTGGTCGGTCACTTAGTGCTGTTAGGGTTAGGGTGGAATATCTGATCTTATTTCGAATCTTAGCATTACAAGTAGGTTTGAATGCATATCTATTATTGTTTAGCCCCAGGCCAGCCTTGATCAAGCACACTTAAGATCAACGACATTCCAATTGTGACCATCCTATCATTTTCCTTTGAGCAGAGAACTTAGAACCATATGAATGAGTGTGTCCTTTTCTAAGATGATGTAGATTTGGTTGTTCTTTCTTGCCAGTCAAGTGACCAGATATAGAGCTGATTTTCATATTTGTGTATGTGTAGGCTTGCATGATGTTGTAAAAGTATTGTCCCTCAGACAAACACCCCACCGCCATCAGAACACCCAGTTTTGTACTGCTTAGAGTGGTCTGCTCATCAGACTCTGTGGGTCGTTTGTGAATCATTTGGGTCATGGCCACTTTGTAATAATGCTAGGAATAGGATATTAACTGCTGTCATTTCTCAATTTGGACAGTAGCAGTGTGTGTGTGTGTGTGTGTGTTAGTGTGTGCACATGTTATTTTTTTCTTGTTTCCTCTCCAAATAATTGCCCCTCCCCTCCAACACACACACATACTCCAACTGACACTAAATCATTCCTTTTTCTTTATTTGTCAAGCAAATGATCAACTTCACTTAATTTATTAACAATCCACTTTAACATCAATTAGCAGGTATTTGTTTTAATTGTTATTTCTGTTAATTTAAAGAATTTTTTTTTTTTATCTAAGGCAGTGAACTGGGCAAAATGCTTAGCACCATTTCATCTGTTTTGACGTTCTGGGTTCAAATTCTGCCGAGGTTGACTTTGCCTTTCATCCTTTGTGTGTGTGGGGGGGTCAATAAAATTAGTACCAGCTGACTGCTGGGGGGGGGTCGATGTAATCAACTTAGCCCACCCCCAAATTGCTGGCCTTGTGCCAGAATATGAAACCAATGTGTGTTTCACCTGCCAGGTTTTATTGTTTTCAGGTTGTCATGGGGTTGGGGACGGTTTGGAGACAGGGTCGGTAGAGCACCAGTAAAATTGCTTTGAGCTGTTCATTTGTTTTACATTCAAAGTTCAAATGTCACTGAGGACAGCTTTATCTTTCGTTCACGACCACCCCTCTAAAAAAAATCCCCAAATAAAATTAAACCCTGGGATTGTAAACGATGATGATGATGATATATATATATATATATATATATATATATATATATATATATATATATATATATATATATTATAGGCGCAGGAGTGGCTGTGTGGTAAGTACTACACTCTCTGAGTGGTTGGCGTTAGGAAGGGCATCCAGCTGTAGAAACTCTGCCAAATTAGATTGGAGCCTGGTGTAGCCATCCGGTTGCACCAGTCCTCAGTCAAACCGTCCAACCCATGCTAGCATGGAAAGCGGACGTTAAACGATGATGATGATGATGATGATGTATAACTTCTTTTATCTCCAAAGTTAAATTACAGAATTGGTAGAGCAACCAGAGGAAATAGAGTGCAGTGTTTAGTTATGTTGCTTTCTTGTTTCATACTGTTGTGCTCCAGCATTGCCATTGTCCAATGACTGAGAGCAGCAACTGTTTATTATTGTTGTTGTGTTTTTTGTTTATTTCAATCAGGACTGAGAGAAAAAATGAAAACTTTTCCTAATTTATTAATTGTTGTTCTTGTCCTTGTAATAAATAAAACAAATTGTTGTTGTTGTTGTGATGACAAAAGCAATAAAAACTATAAGAAAAAAAAAACAACATACAGCTAAGGAAAACTTAGCAAATGGGTTTTTAATGTTCCTTGAGAAATTTGTTGTTTATTTTATTGCTTAGAAACTTTATTGTCTTTGATTGACGCCTGAGTCTATTTATAACTCAGAAGTCTTTGTGTCTTTGTGGCAAATCAGTTGGTTGGTTCATGGCTGTGTTTCTTTGCCTACAAAGGATGCAAGGTGAAGTTTGTCAGTTTTGAAACTCTGCTCTCACCCAATCATTTCAAAGACGTCACCCAGCTCATTGCCTCTCGGTTCTTCAGCTACAAACAGTTCAGTTTGCTACAAGTTGACTGTTCTAATATTTCTGGTTTGATGTCGTTTACCCACCCCTGCTCCATATTCTTGTAGTCTTTATAGGCATTTAGTCATCACTAAAGCTGCTTAGTGACTTTATTGTTAATTCTAATTGTAAAATAAAACATCAAGGATCATGGGGGAAATCAAGAATCAATGTGAATTGAAGAACGTTTGTGTCCATTTTACAATGAAATATTTGTTGTTTTCTTTTTGCTTAAAACATTTACTTAACATCTCTCTCGTTAACCAGTTATCATCTGGTAAACTCGTCTTTGTCAGATACATTACTTTTCTGCTTAGAAGCAGTTTGCTATACAAAAGCAGGCATTTGAACTTTCAGTTGAGATGCTGTGTGTGTGTGTGTGTGTGTGTGTGCGCGTGTGTGTGTGTATAGTGGAGTGTGTCAACTGAAAATTTTGAATCAAGAAATGTAAATGTGGAACTCAGAGTAGTGAGAGAAGGAAGCCTTAGATCTGAATAAAGAGTACATGTACACCTGCATGTATATATATGTATGTATATATATAATACATTTTAAATGTCAGAAAAATTAAAAATATATCTATACTCGTGTATTGACTTCTCTTTCCCTCATTGTTCTGCTAAACCTCTGTGTGTGTGTGTGTGTGTGTGTGTTTCTTTATCACAATTCCATAACTTGGTTCAAAACTTTGCAATTTGTGTAACATTTCTGTTGTGTTAAACCCTTAACTTCGTCTCAGATGCTGCTGTTGTGATAGGTTTCATTCTACTTAATGAAGCTAATAATTTAAAAGGTGATCCAGGCAAGAAAAAAAGTAAGTAAAATCTTAGTTTTTCTTTTTTCTTTTTTCTTTCTAAATATTTATTCAGATCAGTCAACAAGTGGTGAATTGCCTTGTGTAATAACATTGGTGTCCAAATCCTTCCAAGGTTGTCTTTGATCTTCTCTGGGGTTAATGAAATATCACCAGAAGAGTATTGAGTTCAGCTCAGTACCAACTCTGGCCACAGAGCTCACCTAAATTTATCATTTATGGTCTTGTATTAATGTTAGAAATATTTATTTAGACAAACATTAAAATGTTTTTTGTTGATTTAACTGGTTCAGATTAAATTGTTGGTGTCTATCAACATGATTTGCCTACAAACATGGAATAGTATAAGCTATGATAGTTTGTCTCAGGGAAACATCTCAAAGAGAATTGTGGGTTAAAGGCATGGATGGTGGAGGGCATCCAGAACACTGGTGTTTCAACATGTGACATTCAATCAATCAATCAATCAATGAGTTGTGTGTATATGACCAAAAACTGTAGCTGTCACTCTATAACAAATATGGCCCTGTAGCATGGATCATGCTTTTGCCCACTAAGCCTTAACATGGAGGATGTAATAACTGGAAGAAGAAGAAGAGAGAGATAGCTCTTAGACCGGGACTCATTTCTAGCTGAGTAGACTGGACTTGCAGCACCTTGCTAGAGGATGCAACCCATTGCTCAGTCTGTGTGTTGTGTTCTTGAGCAAGGCACTTAATTTACTGTAGATGCATGCACACACACACATGTAGGGTGCATCGTAATCTTAGCATGGTACATTTCTCCAAAAGTGCTCAATGTTCATATGAGCTGTGAATTATTACAAGACTATGATGTTAAGTCTGTGCAGTGAAACAGAAAGAACTAACTTCTTGTATAAGAAACAAAGTGTGTGTGTGTGTGTGTGTGTGTGTGTGTGTGTGTGTGTGTGTGTGTGTGTGTGTGTGTGTGTGTGTGTGTGTGAGAGAGAGAGAGAGAGAGAGAGAGAGAGATCTCCCATTGTAGAAATAATCTATCATCTTAAATTTATCTGTTTATATGAATAAACAGAAAGAGTGAACTATTTTCTGCTGAATATGAAAGAAACTTGAACTTACTCTAATGGCAATGATATTTATTTGAATGTAATATCAAAGTAATTCTATTGAAATATTGGTTCTCTAAATATTTTCTGCTCTTACCATTTCCAAGAACTGTATCTCTTCTATTTTTCAGTTATGGCATTGGTAGGAGTTGGCTGTGTGGCCTTCTTTTTCAGTTTATTGCTATCCATTTTCCGTTCCAAGTATCATGGCTATCCTTATAGGTATGTAGCACTTCACGTCTTTACTTAAGCTAAACATAAACATGGACAGATGTGATATTGGTGGGTATTTATTTTTTTAAATTCTTGTATCTCTCCAAACTGCATCTTGTCTAGACTGCCCCTCTCCCTAATTAGTTGGGCTATGACCCTCTCCAAGACTTTCATCACCTGATCCAACCATTTGATACCTCTGTAGGTATTTCTATCTAAGGCATCACCTTTACCTTGATCTACAAAAAACAGATAAATCACCTGTGTTTTTAATTAGTTGCACACCTGACACTCGTGCCTCTTGGCTTTTAAAACAGCTGTGAAACTGCTATAAAACCTTGATTTATGGTTATTACTATGAACTGGTTCAAGATGTCTTTGTCTGCTACAAGAACAATGCTGTAAACAGTACGTGCAGTTCATACGGGACCTTACAGTTTTCTTAGTTGATAAATTTCAGAAACTGCTTTTGTCTCGTAATGAATTTTCAGACAATAAAAAAAAAAAAAAAATGTGCGTGTCAGAAATAAATCCTTAGATATTATCTGCTAAATAAAATGTAGATAATCTCAAAGCCACTAATATTCCTTGCAGTACAATTACTGCATTGTTTGTTTTATAACCATTAAATATATTACAATATGTCATTGTTCAACTCTGACTGAGTAGACCTGTAATGAAAGGGGTTCCCTCCATGGCCATCTCGTCTTTTATTTTCAGTGATAGTGTAACCCAGGCAACATTTTTCTTCAAATATGTCCTTTCTTTTAAGTTGTGAATTAAGGGAGATTTGGCTACTACTTTCAGCAGATTGAGTGCTCATGCAACGAGTCCCCTTTTTAGTTTGTGATTCGGTATATAATTAAGGTGTGGGGGTTACTGTAGGACCAAGTTCCTGGCAATCTGGAATGGTAGTTTATGTTTGGTGGAATCTCCCTATGTTTCAGGTGTATTTGTTCTGGTTCCCTGCTCAGGGGCCACTTTACCTTTCATCCTTTTGGCTGGTCACTAAATAAAAGCTGTTTAAGGGTTGATCCTTGCCTTCTTTCTCTGCTGGAGAATTCCATCCCAACTAGCCATAGAATAGGATAGGCTCTGATAGGTTTACATGTCACACGTTACAATGCTGCCCTTATGATCATGTCATGAGTTGAGGGTCCATAATAAAAGACAAGATAATATAATAAATGGTATTTAATATAATTAACGAAGAGATGTAGCTTCATTACATTGCATTTCTTTTCTCTCACACCAAAATTATTGATTGTTGCTTCTTATAAAAACCCTACAATTTATAATGATTTATATTGATTTTGCAGCCAAACTGTGACAGATGGTGTTTATAAAACAGGATTATTCTTATTATTAATTTTATCAAAGATCATCAGCTGGCAAAATTGTTAGCACACCAGACAAAATGCTTAGTAGAATTTCTTCTGACTTCGCATTCATAGCTCAAATTCTGCTGAGATCTGCTTTGCCTTTCATCCTCCTGGGGTCAATACAATAAGTACCACTTGTAAAATAATAATATTCTAATTACATTTAATTACATTGACCCCAGTACATTATTTACAATTGACAGATATTTGTCCTCATCTTGTTTGTTGTTAACACAACATTTTGGCTGATATACCCTCCAGCCTTCTTCAGGTGTCTTGGGGAAATTTTGAACCTGGGTTCTCATTCCTAAGGTATTTTTTGATGTTATTATTATTAGTATTAGTATTCAGGTCACTGCCTGGAATTGAACTTGGAATCTTGGGGTTAGTATCCCATGCTTTTAACCACTACGCCATATGCCTGTGGCATGTCCTGATGAAGGAAAAGCAATATCAACCTTGGCAGAATTTGAACCCAGAACGTAGCGGCAGACAAAATACTGCTAAGCATTTCACCCAATGTGCTAACGATTCTGCCAGCTCACTGCTCTAGTAATGATGATGATGATGATGATGATGATAGTAATGTACATAACGTTATCTATTTTTTCACTGTCTCTTTCAGTTTCCTGTTCAAGTAAGCAGAAGAAAACCTCCGAAACAGGGTTTGCTAGGTATGCTAGTGTTGGCTACTTCTTTCAAATCAGGCTGCTGTGAAAAGTGGGGGAAAAACAAATAAGCAAGCATTCTGTATTTTTCTAATGAAGCTTTTACAGGATTTGCACATTGAAAACAATTTTTTTTTTTCGTCTACATTTTGTTGTCTCCTGTTTGAATTCATAAAAAATATCATTTCCAAAATATATTAAAAAAAAATAAAAATAAAAAATAGTGGTCTATTAAAAAATTTAATTGTAAAAAAAACAAAAAAATTAATAGCCACTATCATATTTGTTGATAATGTTTTCCTTATTTCTTTTTCTTTGTTTGATCCTCACCTGTCTGTCTTTGTACCTCGATTCCTGTCATCCTTTCCACCACCACCACCACCACTACCACCACTGCTATCATAACTGTTATGATGACCATCACTACCCTTGCCAATTCATTTCAACAGGTGACAATACTACTTTATATATTTCAAACAAAAATCAATCTAGGTTTATTTTTCTATTAGTTATGTTGGTTTTGTTTTTTTACAAATTTGGACATCTGTCATCCTGCTGGCAATAAAAGAAACAGTTATTAATCATTATTATTATTATTATTCATTGTTATTATTGTTATTACTACTACTACTGCTGCTGCTACTACTACTACTACTACTACTACTACTACTAAAGTGGTGAGCTGGCAGAATGGTTAGCAGCATTTTGCCCTTTATGTCCTGAGTTCAAATTCCACCAAGGTTGACTTGCCCTTTCTTCCTTTTTGGGGTCAATAAATAGAGACCAGCTGAGCACTTGGGTCAATGTAATCAACTCACCTTCTCCATGAAATTGCTGGCCTTGTGCCAAAGTTTGGAACTATTATCATTATTATTATTAGTAGTAATAGTAGTAGAATGTATGCTATGTGGTATTTAGTTAAACTCTGTGCGTTATGAGTTCTGATGCCATTGATATCAGCTTTGTCATCTTTCTGGAGTTGATAAAACCTATACCAGTTATGTACTAGGGTCAATTTCTGTTGACTAATCCTTCTCCATAAATATCTGGCTTCCCCCTCCCCCCCGATTCAATAATCTTTGTTATTGAATGGCACAGCTCCGTGAATGCCATTCTGTGAGTGTGTTTGCCTAACATTGTGCAATGCTTTTGGCCTGTATCAGTGTTGCCCTCAAGCAGTGTTCCTTGTCTCCAGTCGTCCGTCAACAAATGTCTGGCCACGAGGAAACATGTGAAGGTTGGCAACAGTAAGAGCATATGTCCTTAGAAAAGAGAAATGCTGGTTAAACAGAGGAGGAAGAGGATGGTGGAAGTGGTTTGAAATTTCTGAGAAATCATGGGAGAAAAAAAAACAAATTTTAGCCCAGATTCATTTAGGATAATTTTTTTTTTTTTTTAAAGCTCTTCATTTTCATTGAGAAAAGTTTAAGAAAATCTTTTGCATTATGTAAAGGTCCGAAGATTGTTCAAGATTATTTTAATGCCAACCAAACACTGCTTCTCGTTTGTGTTTCAAACTGGCCCCGTGTGTGGTGTGAGAGGGTGGTGGTGGTGGTGCCTGTTGACAGTAGTAACAATGGCGAAAATATATGAATGCCTTCCTCCACTGCAAGTTTTAAGTACAAAAACAGACACTGAGAGACAGTTTAGAGCAGAAATATTTATAGTTACACATTGAAAAAACAAACAAACAAATTCCTGATGCAAACAGGAATAAAGCTAACAACAGATTGTGGCAAGTTATTGAAGGGAAAGCCAGAAGGGAAAGTGCACAAGTAATATATCAAGGAAGATTGTCTTTTTACTTGAGGATTTAATGTGGGAAGGGCTGAGGAAAGTGATGCACTTGGGCCCATTATCAAAAAATGAAAGATTTTCATATGTATTCTTGGAAAAATGGAGTTAGAGCGAGCCATGGCCTTGATAGGTCATAGAGACGTGTTTAGTGATGAGTGAGAAGGTAGGCAGGGCTGGTTCCCAAGTGCCTGTTCGTAGGTTTATCCTATGTGGCCAAAAGGATCAGAAAACAGAAAAAAAAAATATTGGTGCTGAATGTGAATCACTGGTACATAATATCACTGTGGTGAGCATTTGAGGGATCTGCAACAGCAAGGCTTTACAGGTGCCTCCTAATCATCTCATATCACATGACTATCATATCTCAATACTTTTGTCTTTCATCCTGTTTTTTGATGAGGAATGAAGGTGGGTGATAAAATAAGTACCAGTTGAGCACTGGGGGTGATCTAATCGATGTACCTCACTCTCCCCGAATTGCTGGCTTTGTGCCAGAACTGGAAAGTATTATTATCATGACATATAACAAAATAAATCATTATTGTAACCACATTAAGGGTGGTGGGAAAAATGTTGTATGTAATTTTAATTACATCTCTTTACATTCTGAGTTCAAATTTCACCTGGGCCAGCTTTGCTTCTCGTTTTGAGGGTTGATAAATAAGTGAACTTTCCCCCACAGTAATGAAGCCACGTCTCTTTCTTCGAAATCAATGCTGCTGCTGCAACTACTACTACTACTACTACTACTATAGTTTTATAGTGTTTGCTTCAGCTGACTAGTTAATTATTTGCTATTTCAATAGTAAAAACCAGCTATTGAATATTAACCAGTTTTCATGTAACAGGTTGCCAGCTGATTTGTCCTTAAAATCTAGGCCAATCAGCAAAAGATATTGCCCTCGCTCACAAATGAGATTTTCATACTTTCTTTTTCAATGTTGTGTCTTGTGTTTTCTGCTTGAAATTGCTCTGATAATTTCATCCTGAATTCAGAGTTGTTTGTTGTTGTTGTCTAACTTCAGGTTATTCAACCTTTGTTAGCCATGCTTTCTCTTTCCTGTTTTCAGGTATAAGTGTATCTTTTCCATTTTTATTCCAAAGATTGTAAGATGTAAAGTTGAGGAAAATTTTTCAGGGTTCTCAGAGCATTGGGAAGAAAAATATTTTTAAGGATCAGTTCTGGCTCTTTACACTCTGACTTCAAATCTGTCAAGGTCTACTTGGCCTTCTTTTTCATTTTGAAGTCAATAAATGAAATACCCGTCGTCTAGTACTGGGGTAGTTCCTCCCTCTGTCTATAAAATGATTGCAAGATGGCAAAGGATTGATACCATTCTTGCTTATTTATGTATCAAAATCCTGACTAGATCTTTGGTAGGATCCATGGAAGTTGCTACTATGTGGGCAAGCTCTAGGCTTCTTGTTAACTGTTTCTTGCAGAGTTTGCAACCATGCAGAGGTTCCCCTATTATTGGAGGAACCTCAGAGAAGGAATGGCAGAGCCCACGGCCATCAAACTTCCCAGCCTTTTGTGAGAACAGATTGGTTTTGCTATTTTCCCTCTTTCTCACCCTTCTTATAGAGATAATTTTTCTAATTGTCATCTTTTTAATTAGACAGTGGTGTTGATAATATTGCAGGTCTTCTTTCAAATGCCATCTTCTGTGGACAAAATCTTCGATGTTTGGTCGTGCCTCAAATGCAATACCTTTGTGTACTGACACTGTGAGACTGGTGCCATTTGCACCTGTCTCATTGATTACGTCAGGAATGGCTTCGAGCTCTTGGTCAATCTGGATTGATAAGCTGCATACCCATAATCGACCAGTTTTCTTGGTACACCTGGTGAACCTCTTGGGATGCCCCATCTTCATCAAAGAAGACAGCTGCCACCAAATATTGATTTCTGGTGGCACATCCACCACCTTTTCCTTCAAATTCATTTGCTCATATCTGATGAGACAAGGACGAACTCTTCAAATGTTTTCTCGCTTTGAATTCAGATCCGAATCTGACAGTAATTAAACCAAATCGTTTGTGTTGTGTAACGAAATTGTTTTTTTTTCTTTCCCCACGGACTCCAGACTCCTTTGTGCCTATCCTTGGGTTAGCGTTTCAAAAAACGCCAAAGCTACAGTAAATCTTTTATTCACCAACGTCACTTGGTTCCTCTGAGAATATGCTTCTTTCAATTTTTTTTTTTTTTTTGAGGATTGATTTTTGTTCGTAATTTCTGCGGCTCAAGTCTTTCTGTGATTCTGAGCTGTGTTAGGGAAAGGTTCTGTTTGTTTTAATCCATAAAAGGATGAAAATAAAGATTTTAATTGGGAACCCGAATAGAATTGGTAAATTCTTCGTTGGTCTCCACAATGACCCGTTGTTTGATCAGCTAAATTCTTACTCAAACCCAGAAAATGACGAGTGCTTCAGCAAAGCTGAAATGAAAATTTCGTTTCAATTTAGTTGGAGGAAGGCTTATTATTTCCAGGGTTCTCCTCAGTTTTGTAGATCGATGCTTTTCATGTTTGCTTTGAATGAGTGAAAAGACAATACAACAAGGATAAAATCCTAGAGATTTGCAGTTCTGATTTTAAACTAGGCAGAGGGCAGCTTTGTTTTTCATCATTCCAGGGTCCATTTAATCGTTTGTAACCCTGTATCACTGTTATAAATCAACACCGGAAGTGGAAAGAAACTTAATAGCTGAGAACTAATCAGTGATGATGACCACCTCTTCAGAATTCATTCAAAACTGAAAAGGACTCAATCACGAATTCAGCGCACACACACACACACAAATGCGTAAACATACTTTTACCTAGAAACGCATAGCGACGTAGCTTTCATAGGGTTCTCGGCCTGCCAGAAATACTAACAAGATCTCTATGAATTCGCACCCTATTATTTGATTAAAGAAAGGCATTTAGGCATAATGGGGTGTCGAGGGAAAAGACGGGATGGTCATGATTGTATTGCCTTTGGTCTGGACTCGTTAGCGATGACCTCAGTCAACACACACACACTGAGTAATAATTCTAATTATACAAAGCTGTACTGCTCTAGATATGGAGGAAACAGATGTCAGTAGGTGGGGGGCGGGGTTTATCAGTTTAGAAAAGTAGAAAAACGTTTCTGCCATCAGAATGGGCAGCGACGGCACTGACCAAATATATAAAAGAAGGCAAAAAAAAAAAGGAAAAGAAGAAAAAACACGTAGACGACAAACCTCACATTTATTGTCTTTTCTTTTTTTTTATAGATTTTTAATCAATCAAATTGTCGCTGGTTCTCTTGATAAATAGGCATTCTCATTGGTATTCAGCATTGAAAACCATATATCTACAAACATAGATGTGTGTGTAAGTGGTTAAGGTGTTGCATTCATGATTGTAAGCTTCTGGTTTCGATTCCTAGACAGACCGGTGTATCGTGCTTTTGAGCAAAGCATTTCATTTCATTTTGCCCCACTGAACTCAGCTGACAAAAATGTGTAACCTTGTGACGAAACGCTTCGGGTCGGACGGGGGAAATATATACGCCACAGAATCTGGCAAACCGAGATGTGGATTTGGTAGTCTTGGGGAAATTTTGAACCTGGTTTCTCATTCCTAAAGTATTTTTAGATGTTATCATCATCATCATCATCATCATTAGAGTTGTGAATGCAGAGTTTAAGATTTCGATCAAGAAGTTAGCAAAGAAATTGTCATCGGTGATTTGGCTGGAGCTACGCAAATACCCTTAGCCTCGATCAGATCTATACACAACAATCGCCATCTCATGCAATACTTCCATAGAAAAGGAACGCAGGAAACTGGTCTTGTGGGACATTAATTAATTTAGATCAATTGAAAGCTTTTGATTGGGAGGCTTATTTCAATAAGGTGCCATTTTCTCAGGTGTCAGTATGAACGGCTTCATACGACGCGCCCAGTCCATCAGATGGGGTCATCTTCCGTTTCTTTAGCATGCGCCGACTCTCGAAGTTAGGTCTGATGAGAGGCATTCCTTCCGAACCAGGACTGGAGAGAGTTGTGTTGGTATATGCGAGTGACGTTAGCATAATGGTGTCATATTCCACGAATCTCGGAAGAAAGAGGTTTTAAAAGCTCTCTGTTTCAACTAATTGACGTGGGAGACACGGTTATTTAATCTGAACGTTTGCAGCCAACTGACAAACATTAAAAATGTCAAGTTTGATGTTTGAAGAGGGAAGAGTAGAGGGAGATAACCTTGAGAAGTGGGGTAGTGAGAACACTGAAGCTCTTCTGCCTAGAAAATTTTGATTTTGCCGCCTTTTTTAGCGATGGACGAAATACCGCTAATCATTTCGTCCAACGGGCTAACGTTTCTGCCGTCTTCCCGCCTTTTTTAGAAATGGACGAAATACCTATTTCTTTACTGCCCACAAGGGGCTAAACATAGAGGGGACAAACAAGGACAGACAAAGGGATTACATCGACCCCAGTGCGTAACTGGTACTTAATTTATCGACCCCGAAAGGATGAAAGGCAAAGTCGACCTCGGCGGAATTTGAACTCAGAACGTCACAGCAGACGAAATACCATTAAGCATTTCGCCCGGCGTGCTAACGTTTCTGCCAGCTCGCCCGACGGGCGAACGTTTCTGCCATCTTGAAGCCTTTTTTAGCGATGGAAGAAATACTGCTAATCATTTCGTCCGACAAGCTAACGTTTCCGCCATCTTGCCGCCTTTTTTAGAGATGTACGAAATGCCATTAAGCATTTCGTCCGACGGGCTAACATTTCTGCCATCTTGCCGCCTTTTTGAGCGATGGACGAAATACCGCCAAGCATTTCTCCTGACAAGTTAACGTTTCTGCCATCTTAGCTTAGCGGTATTTCATCCATCACAAAAAAAAAGGCGGCAAGATAGTACAAGTGTTAGCTCGTCGGGCGAAATGCTTAGCGGTACTTCGTCCCTCGCTAAAATAGGCATTAAGATGGCAGAAACGTTAGTTCGTTGGGTGAAATGCTTAGCGGTATTTCGTCCCTCGCTAAAACAAGCAGCGCGATGGTATAAATGTTAGCCCGTCAGACGAAATGCTGAGCGGTATTTCGACCATCGCTAAAAATGGCGGCAAGATGGCAGAAACGTCAGCCCATCAGACAAAATGCTTAGCGGTATGTCGTCCATCGCCAAAAAAAAAAACGTAAAAATGGCAGAAACGTTAGCTCGTCGGGTGAAATGTTTAGTGGTATTTCGTCCATCGCTAAAGAAGTCCGCAAGGTGGTAGAAACGTTTGACCGTCCGGCGAAATGCTAAGCGGTATTTCGTTTCATTGCTAAAAAAGTCGGCAAGATGGCAGAAACGTTTGCTCGTCGGGCGAAATGCTTAGCCGTATTTCGTTTCATCGCTAAGAAAGACGGCCAGTGGTTCAGACGTTTCCAAGATGGTCGAAAAAATTGTTTTCTATACTTAAAGTTGAAAAAGTCTCAATGACTGAAACCGGTACTGAAATGTTTTTCATAAAATTATTTTAGCATTTTCTACCTTGACTTATTTTTCTATATATATCAACTCGTGTGTTCCTTTTCAACCTTGTACACACACATACACACACACATAATATATATATATATATATATATATATATATATATATATATGTACATGTATGTATCTGTGTGTGTGTATGTATGTATTATGTATATGTATGCATGTGTGTGTATGTGTATTCACAATCAAGTGGATTTGATATCGCTTTGTCGATGAGGTTCAATAAAACCGAAACATACCTGTAACTGTCACCTTGCCCCATAACAAAGATCAGATGTTTTTATAAAAATGTCAATCAAATTTTGCGAAATAAAGTCTTCATTTCTTGAAATGATTCTTTTTCTTTGAGTGTCGCTTCTCATTTTCGCCAGGTTTTTATATTCTTTCTCAAACTAAATGGTAACTTCCAATTAGTTTAGAATTTCTTTTTTATGCACACCATTGATTAAATCACAGTCTACCTGATTTGCTAAATAAATCTTGGTTTCTGGTCTTCTGTCTGTTTGTCTGTCTATCTCCCTCCCCCCCTCTCTCTCTCTCTCTCGTTTCACCACATTTAACACACAAAATCACGAAACATCAAATTGCTTTTAATTCCATTGTTGCAGAGTTTCGCTTCTTCAATGATTTTAGTCATTTTATGAGGTACAGAAGCCTTGTTATGCCCCCACCCACCCAAAAATCGAAGTTTTTATTTGGTTTAGTAATTTCTTTTATTTCTACATTTTGATTATTTTCTCTCATGAATATTTGTTAGTTTCGAGTAAATACATAAAAACAAATAGTAAAGATTTCGGTATCCGTTTCGATTTTATTTTTTCGAAAATTAAATTCTTCAGCAAGTCTTTTAACCGGGCCGACAAAAGTGAATTTGGTAAATTCTGTCTTAATGGTTTATTAATTAACACACTCACCGCTTCAATTTTCACTCATATTCTTATTTATTTCAATTTTTTCTAAAATTTTCGTTGCGTCTTGCAACCTCTTCAATAGTTGTTGACTCTGTCCGTTATCAAAGCTGCGCTCTTTTTGTTTGTTTGTGCGCATGTGTGCGCGTTAGTATGCATGTGTACACATGTATGTATGTATGTATGTATGCATGTATGTATGTATGTATGTATATGTATGTGTGTGTTCTGCATATTCATGTGTTTGTGTGTTCATGTTTGTGTTTGTGTGTGTGTGTGTGTATTTGTGCGTGTACCTCTGTCTTCTTGTGTATTCATGTTTGACTGTGTCAATGTGTATGGGTTTGTGTGACTATGTACGTGCGTCTGTTATGTATAGATGTGTGTCTCCATATGTGTCATTGTGTGTGTGTCTGTGTGTGGATTGTGCGTGTGTGCATATGGTCATGTGTTTCCGACACTATCAAGAAAAACGTACTCTATAAAATACGAATTTAAAAATCCATAAAATCTAAAATAGCAGGATACGTTATTTGAATTTATAGCGACCTGAGGAGTGACTTCATTCTGTGTAGAATGTATCTTGATTGATTTATTATGAATTGTACAGATTTTTTCTCCTATTATGCGGCCACGAAACGCGCGTAGTCTACAATTCACTTTCTTTTTTATAAACTTACTAAACTGAATTAAATTTTCAATCTAATATTTTATAGATTTTATGGATTATAAACATTTCTTTTAGATTTTACAGATTTTTAAATTAGTATTTTGTCGAGTACGTTTTTCCTTGATGGTGTCTGATCTCCTTCAACGTTTGGATTGCATCTTGGGGCTTCTTCTCTAAATTATTTATATATTTTTTTATTATAAAATTCAATATGGTATTACTAAATTGAATATCCTTGTAAGTCTGGATTTTGACATTGCCTAATATTATAGTGCGCGCGCGTGTGTGTGTGTGTGTGTGTGTGTGTGTGTGTGTGTGTGTGTGTGTGTGTGTGTGTGTGTGTGTGTGTGTGTGTGTGTGTGTGTGTGTGTGTGTGTGTGTGTGTGTGTGTGTGTGTGTGTGTGTGTGTGTGTGTGTGTGTGTGTGTGTGTGTGTGTGTGTGTGTGTGTGTGTGTGTGTGTGTGTGTGTGTGTGTGTGTGTGTGTGTGTGTGTGTGTGTGTGTGTGTGTGTGTGTGTGTGTGTGTGTGTGTGTGTGTGTGTGTGTGTGTGTGTGTGTGTGTGTGTGTGTGTGTGTGTGTGTGTGTGTGTGTGTGTGTGTGTGTGTGTGTGTGTGTGTGTGTGTGTGTGTGTGCATATACATATCTAACACAGGGGTTGCTAAATAGTTTCGGAAATGATTTTTTATGCCTTGTGGGCCAAAGCGAATAGAAAATGAGATTTTGAAATGCTATAAAGTTTCACATTATATTAACGACTGGGTGTATAAAGAAAAAAAAAAAAAAAGAAAAGAAAAAATCCAAGTGTTTCTTAATAGCATATCATTGTTTGATGATGTAAATAAAATAATTGTTTGGCTTAGCCACAGCGGGATGAAGTCGTGCAAATAAGAAACTATCAGAATTATAATAACAGCATGATGGGAGAAAATAAATCACAACCACAATTGATGTTATTTAAAATCATTTAAGATAAATGATTTTGTTTCAATACATGACACGAAGAAAACATTGTTTCAATTTGATATCAGTTTGGATAAGTTTCTAATGTCGTACACGTATAATCTATCCTAAATTTTTGGCACAGTGAGGATTGTTTGTTTACTGTTGCATACATGATCAAATCTATTTTGATTTCAATCTATTTATCTGAAGTACGATTTCAAGAGTTTACAGTTTTGAAAGCGAACGATAGATATGTGTTGAAAACAAAATAGATTTGATCATGTATGCAGCAACAAACAATATTTTCTGGCAAACTGCCAATAAAATTAGTGGCAGCAAAAATTATGAATAATCGAAACAAAAATCCATAAGTCTGCAGGAACGACTAAACAAATGGAAGGAGCATTTACAAAACCTTCTTGGCATTGTCCCACCAGTTTCAAAGAGACCCACAAAAACTGCTATGAAACATGTCCTTCATATTTTAGTTAATGAGCTTAGGAAAGCCCACCGAAGTCTTATGAACGAGCAAAATGAAGGCGGCTGGTTTTCATAATTTACTATCAGAAGCAATTAATGGTATTATCCGTCAATTTTGTAGTTTAGAAAGAGAACCAAGTTCTCTCATTTCACGCGAAGGTTAATTCAGGCGTGACTAAATATTCCGTTGGTCCTTTCATTCGTTGAGACAATCCTGTTGGCTTGAGGTTATTAATTTTGCCTCATTTTCCAAGAACTGATTTCGTTATCCAAATGCTCTGTAAAAGAAACTGTTATCAACAGAATGCGTAATCAGATCAATATTGTTTTAGAATATAGTCTTTCCGACCCACTTCAAATGTAACAATCAGTTATTTTTGTATTTTTGCAGGTTTAACTTAGATATTTTTAGAGAGTTGCGTAATTTTTCGGATGCGATGTTTTTTTTTTTTGATATTTCCACGTTTTTTAATGGCTGACCTAGATTCCCGATCTGCTTTTGTCTTGATTTTGCGTTTGTATAGAATGCAGTTATAATTATAGCGTGGTAAGATGTGACGATTTGATTGCATTTTCTGCTTCAATTCTATTTTTGATCACAATGATGTTACTCATTGCATATTTTCTCATACTTAAACAATGTAATCCTGTCACACCGTGGATTGCTGTTGGTTTTTGAGATTATTGGAATACAGAGTAAGTGAATGAGCCTAAATTACTATTCTTTTCTTTAAGCACAATAGTTTATTTCTTAAAAACCAATCCCTGAAAATATTGACTATATCTATATAAGTGGATTTGCGAAAGATAGATTTGTGATTTTTGTTACGTCCAATTTGCGCATTCATATCTCTTCTTTTGAACAAGGCGTTATACTTTGCTATTTCTTAAGTGAGAATGAAATGAGCTTGTACTGGATGTCTTCAACTTCAATTTTAATTACATAGCTGGACTATAGCAGGAGATTGTTGTGGAATCACGATGTGTGAGATCTAATTCATCATGGATTTGATGTTTCTGAATAGATAAAACACCAATATTGCAGACAGGTACTTCAAGAAGTTAATTGAAAAGAATGTTAAAAGTTGAAAATAACATCAAATGTTTACAATTAATTAATCCAGATTTATTTGAGTTTTTTTTTTTATCTGTAACTATAGATCACAACAAAACAATATGTTTGAGCTGGCGACGTGTGATGTAGCTTAAACATCTATGAGGATTAAAGTCTGTGAGGGTTAAGGTCATAGTAAACCGTTCGATGGTCGTATGACTGCTACAATGTTCAGTTCAAGTGATGTTAGTAATAATTTCGGAACAAGGCCACCCTGGTCAATGTCGCCAATCCGATTTCATCTTTGATCATTGCTTATCTGATTCCTCCGCTCAAACTATGCACCTGTCATACTGCTTCCCAAGGCGGTGGTTCTCATTTAGTCTGATCTTTCACTTTGGATTTGTTCACTCTTTAAATTGTTGGGAGACACAAGCCGCAGTACAAGGACTTCGATGAAACTGATGAATGAGAAAAAAATTTCTCTTTAAAATCTTCTTAGGAATCATTCAGTCATTAATAAAAGGCCTGTAAAAACTATGAATTGATTATCAAACTAGGTAACTGAACAGTAGATGAAGAAATAGATGCTCTCTCTACAATCAAGACACACACCCACCCACCTGATTTGAATAGCTTACTCACTGAGGTCTATAAAACTAAGGAATGTACTGATTTACTTCTCTAACCGTGCAATTACATCCATTCTCAATAAATGGACTGAAGGTCGACAGAGATTTAGTACAGAATTACCTGAATATTATATTAACAGCTACCACAGCTAAGACATATAATATATTGATACACAAATAAATAATTTTAACTGTGCGCCTCGAAGTGAATAGTGCTATAAATAATAATTTTGGATAAAAAACTTTCCGATGAAAAGGAAAAAAAAAAAGGGTGAAAGGACTGGAACCATATTCGTATCCAGCCAGAGCTCGAGAAAAATTCTTTGTCGAAATCGAATTAGATTCAAAAAGAATCTCTCAGAATCAGATCCAATATTAACTGTCAGGTGACTTAGTGAGAATGATCACAGAAAGAATCTCCTTACCGTTGTTATTCATAGATTTCTCAAAAGTTTTGACTCACTTTACAAAGACAAGACGCAACAATTTGACAATAGAGTCTCTCGAGAAATGAATGCAATGGTGATACTCAATAAAGAAAACAAACAAAAAACCACTAAAGTGCGTTCGCCTGCCGAAGACATTTTTTTGTTATTTTCTTGACGGTGTTTTGCAGACGAACACATTCTTAAACGCTTTTCTCTTTTTATTCCGATTCTGTTTTGACTCCGTCTTCGCACTTCACCAGATTAACGCACACGTGGTTTTAACATCTCAAAATCATGAAATTCCAGATATCCAGGCGTCACAATGGTAGGTGCTGATCAATTAAGACTTGATGTCAGATATAAATGAAAGAACCAAAACCTTACTTCACAATTTGGAAATGCCACAGCAAGCGTAGGTCTCCAGGTTAATGGAGAAAATAACAACAACAACAACAACAATAATAATAATAATAATAAAAACAGCCAATGTGACACACCTTGGACGGCAGGATCACATCATTGTTGGGATGGCAGAAAGATCGTTGGGCGAGCTGGCAGAAACATTAGCACGCCGGGCGAACTGCTTTAGCGGTATTTCGTCTGCCGTTACGTTCTGAGTTCAAATTCCGCCGAGGTCGATTTTGCCTTTCATCCTTTCGGGGTAGATAAATTAAGTACCAGTTACGCACTGGGGTCGATGTAATCGATTTAATCCCTTTGTCTTTGTTTGTCCCCTCTATGTTTAGCCCCTTGTGGGCAATAAAGAAATAAGAAAGATCGGGAAAACCAGGGAATTATTTCACACAGCTCGGCAGCAACATTGCTTATATTTATACACACGCATTTGTCTGTGTGTGGGGGTGGGGGGTAGGTGTTGGGTGTGGTGATGGTGAATGAAAACGATGAAATAAAGAAGTAAAAACGCACGAACCACATTTATTCAATGACAAAATAATAAACTAAAGCAAACAAGCTGTAACATTTGTTGGTGGAAAAATATGAAAATACCTTAAAAGAACAAACAAAATACAAGAAGAATGCAACAGATGTCTACGAAATGGTGGACCCCAGCTTTTTAATTAGCGTGTTCCATTTTGGCGCATCATTACAACTCAGTGAACCATATTTGAATATTAAAAAATCTCCCTAATTTATTAAAAAGATTGGCGCAGGCGTGGCTGGGTGGTATGAAGCTAACTTCCCAACAACTTCGTTCCGGATTCAGTCTCACCGTGTGGCAGCTTGAGCAAGTGTCTTCCACTCTGGCCTCAGGCCGAGCAGAGCTGTGTCAGGGGATTTGGGAGACGGAAGGTAAAAGAAGTTCGCCAGGTATATATATATATATATATATATATATATATATGTACACACACACACACACACACACACACACACACACACACACACACACACACACACACATATGAGGGTGTTTCTTTGTGTCTGAAAAAAGAAGTGTTGCAATCTTGCAATCTATTCATCTGACTAAAATGAATTGCTCAAATCGGTGCCCCAGTATGGCCGCAGTCAAGTGACTGAAACAAGTAAAAGGTAAACGAGAAAATATTCTCCCATTTTTCTTTTTTTTTAGCTTTCTTTTGTTCTAAGTGATGAAGTGTTGTCCCTTATGCGTCTCTGAATTATAACGAGATCTCTGATATAAAGTACGAGAAAACATTTAATATTTCAAAATAAGAACGAATTATAATAGATAATTACCGTTTTTACCTCCGGCATTTATAATATTTGCTGACGATCATTTACCGACGGCTTCTACTGCTCTTCTCATGTTCCACTAAATTCAATATTCTGTGTTCGGTGGGATGAATGCACTGACATTTCGTTGTGTATGTCACTCACAATCATTTGAGCAACAGTTGTAGAATACAAAAGTCTTGCATTGCATGGCCATGAACTTTCAAATTCTGACGTTGGAGCACCGTTGTAAAATATGGTGTGTCTTGGGCATCTAAATTTGGTGGAACACAATCGGTTTCCAGGTCTAAACACAATCGATTTGTTTCAGAGAGAGAGAGAGAGAATGAGAGAGGCAAAGAGGATGTGTGCGTGTGTATGTGTGTGTGTGTGTGAAAGAGAAGGAGAAAGATGAAGAAATCAACATCTGTATTGAACTGTTTCTGTATTTGCGATTCCGAAAGGTGCTTTCATTGGGCACTTTGGTTCTTGGTCTCTGGATCATAAGTGTAGATCCAGCTCATGTCGCACCTCACTAGAGATTCGAATATCCTTGGACTGGAGTTAACGAGCTCAACTGTCTCCCCGCCGTCACCGATGCATCTTTCCTTCGGTTCCTTATTGAGCACGTCGGAAACAAATCTTGCACGAATTTTGTACGTGTTCAGATCTTCAAGAATAATTCTATGTACAGTTGCTACTGTACACAGAGTATGCACACCTTCAAATTGTTTGCTTATCGTCTTTGTAGAAACACGACTGTCTTCATCTAGAAAACTGCGAATTGTATCAACCAACTCTGATGTTTTGACCTTCTCCCCCATACCTCTCATCGTCTCTCTACCGTTCTTGTGCCAACGAAAAACAGATAAGCTCTTCTCAAGCAAGTTAATCCTTCAGCAGTCTTTCTCTTGTGTTTCTTCCCAGTTTCACACAACATTTTATTGCGTAGCGAGCTTCAAAATTACCTTTACATCCTGACAGCTGTGACAAAGCAGTGTTTAGTAATGTGTGTTCAATATAAAATAATAAAAGTTGGCAGGTCAGCTTATTACATGTATAGTAAAGATATAATAAAAATGACAATAATTTAAGACTGTTACAACAGCCACTCCTACAAGAAGTCTCAAAACTGGAATGGACCTCGTATCCTGCATTGAACTTGTCACGCGGAAAGAAAATGAGATCGAAACAATAACTCACTTGATATCATTGTTACCAACAGCTATTGGAGTTGATATCACATTTCATACGCAATTTTCTATGACGACAGTAATATATCACTCTACTTGTCAAACTGGCAACTGTTTATTCGACAATTAAAAACACTGACACACACACACACACACACACACACACATATATATACATAAATATATGTTTATATATATGTATGTAAATATGTATATATGTATATATGTATGTGTGTGTATTTACATTTATATTTATATGTATGCATGCGTATGGGTTTGTCTGAGCATTCGGATACGCGCTTACAGAAAATTCTTTGTGTAAATCACTCGTCGATAAAGACATGGCTTCTTGGCAAACACGAGACGTTGATACTGTTTTCATTTAATCTATGTTTCGTACAGTTTTCATAATTTTGTTCTTTTCATTATTTTGTTTTTAAGCAGACAATGTGTGAAATATGGAGTCGATGGGTGTCTAGAGTCACAAACAGTGGTACATGTCCTTTACTCATGACACAAGCCAAGCCAACGAGTGAAGGTTCTACACGATCGGTTAACTTGTTAGAAATAGCAGATAAATCTTCCTCAAATCACAAAATAAGATGGGGGTTGTTGTGGAAATGTGCCCTGTTTTTCAAATCCTGGCAGCAACGCTGTGGCTGGAAGCAGGATAATAATCTAATTCTACACTTTATCATTTTCAAGAATATAAACACGTTTTTAAGCACAACACATGCGCAGTCAAAAGGAAACACTACCTTTCCCCCGGTACTGTCATTCACGCAGTGCTCTCTCTCCCTAGTGTGACGCTTCCTATCTCTCTGTCTCTCCCTTTCCATCTCTCTCTCTCTCTGACAGCGTTGTCAAACAAGCCTTGAAATGATGTTGGCCACCGACTGCCACAGAAAACATCAAACGGAAAACAATTAAGTCGGGACAATCACTTGTACAGCACTGCAACACACATCCCATCCCACCACAGCCCAATACCACTCCCTACCAGATCAATGCTTTCCTCTTCTACTGGTCACCAGTTCTCTACAAAAATCTGTAATCCAACCATTTCCATATATAAATATCCAATTCTTCAGGCACCATTCATGTCACTAACAGAACATCTGATTTCAAATCAAGTTCTTTGCAACAGATTTTTAGACTTGGCATTTCTTTTCTCGTTTTTTTCCTCATCGCCTCTTCACTTTGAATAGATAAATGGAACTTAAACCATTTCTTTCTCTTCTCTTCAATTCTTCTCAATTAATCTCCCCCGCCCTCCCTTCTTTACCTTTTTCTGAGATTCCCTTCTTTTCTCGATCAATGTCGACATTTTTTTCTCTCTAGCATTCTTTCTTTTGGTTTCTCTTTCTCTCTCCCTCACTCTTTGTTCATCTCCCTACTTGACTACCTATATAGTTATGTTACTCTCTCTCTCTCTCTCTCTCTCTCTTTCTGTCTCAGTAATATCTCCTTTTCTTTCTTACTTCTGTTCTCTCAAGATCTCTCTGTCACTCTCCCTCTCTCTCTCACTCTCACTTCCTCTCATCCTCCTGTTGCTGCTACTGCTACTACTACTACTACTACTACTACATGTACATAGATGTAGGCCTGGCTGATTGGTTAAGGACTTCGCTTTGGCGACATGATTTTCAGAGCTCGATCCCCAACTGCGTGTCGCTCTGCACCCCATCTTTTACCCATAGTCATTTGTCAGTCACTAGACTCTACTTGAGAATTCCGTCAAGTATTACACGTGTCATAGGTATAATTCTTGGCTACTCGGCGAATAAATAGATTTCGCAGAGGATATATGTATGTATGTATGTATGTATGTATGTATGTATGTATGTATGTATACGGGCATACACGCACAAATGAGTGTCTTTACGAGCGTATAAACCCCATACACACATTTGAATTTTAAACAGCTTAATTTAAAGCTAATTTAAGAATAACTGAACATTTATGGATCGAACAACTCAATTCTGTGAGTATTGTCGAATTTATTGTAAGGCTCGTGTTGACTAGCAGTTCAAGTTTTGCCTAACAGCATATTCAACCACACACATACGCACATACTTACAAACACACCCATATATATTGCATACAGTTTGCACAACGATATTTCTTCCCTTTATCAGCTGTTAACTGGTGATATCATCAATACTTTTAGCATCACTCCTGCAAATGGTGCCAATTAGTATCGATGCTTCCAAAGAATGCCCGAGTTCTTTTGGCTGACACTATAACCCATTTTCCTCTCCGCTATTCTTGCTCCACATCAGACCACATGCTGTTGTCTCAACCATGCGACAACTATTTTGCTTTACGACACGTCGGAGAATTGTTCTTTGTTCTTAGTTTTGATCCTTCCTCTTCCACGAATCTGCCAAATGAATATCGGAATATTTTCTGTTTCCTTCTCCAGTTTACGAATCATGGATCTGCTGTTTTTTTTAACAATCTAATGTCAGTCAGGTCGGACTTAATGACCCTAGCCAAAAACTCACAGATCTATTGGAAGCAACATCTTCGTGTAATCTTCGTGCCTCGTCAAGACCTTCATGTTGTAGACCCTTCTTTCATGTATCCATTCCATATGGCCTTCCAAATGCACCGTCCTTCAACAATCAGAATTATGTATTGCCAAATCAGACGATATCCCAATGACTGGGCGTTGGCTGTTATTTAACGAAGCAACGTCATGACATGGTCAAATTCAACAAAGAACTTTCTGATTGTTGACTTATATTGCGTCATCCAGAAACAGTGTATCGAGTGTATTTGAGGACATTTGATTAAAAGCTTTGTATTTTTCAGATCTCCATGATCGATAAAATGCAAAGACACGAAATGAAAACGATGCAGTTATTGTTGCCTATACGAGCGGAACACAGAGATTTAAAAACTGCCGACTTTTTAAACGCTGTAAGATCGCTTGTACAAATTTCAGTAAAGTCCAGTGTGCGAGCGAGCGAGCGAGCGTGCGTGCGTGCGTGCGTGCGTGCGTGCGTGCGTGCGTGCGTGCGTGCGTGCGTGCGTGCGTGCGTGCGTGCGTGCGTGCGTGCGTGCGTGCGTGCGTGCGTGCGTGCGTGCGTGCGTGCGTGCGTGCGTGCGTGCGTGCGTGCGTGCGTGCGTGCGTGCGTGCGTGCGTGCGTGCGTGCGTGCGTGCGTGCGTGCGTGCGTGCGTGCGTGCGTGCGTGCGTGCGTGCGTGCGTGCGTGCGTGCGTGCGTGCGTGCGTGCGTGCGTGCGTGCGTGCGTGCGTGCGTGCGTGCGTGCGTGCGTGCGTGCGTGCGTGCGTGCGTGCGTGCGTGCGTGCGTGCGTGCGTGCGTGCGTGCGTGCGTGCGTGCGTGCGTGCGTGCGTGCGTGCGTGCGTGCGTGCGTGCGTGCGTGCGTGCGTGCGTGCGTGCGTGCGTGCGTGCGTGCGTGCGTGCGTGCGTGCGTGCGTGCGTGCGTGCGTGCGTGCGTGCGTGCGTGCGTGCGTGCGTGCGTGCGTGCGTGCGTGCGTGCGTGCGTGCGTGCGTGCGTGCGTGCGTGCGTGCGTGCGTGCGTGCGTGCGTGCGTGCGTGCGTGCGTGCGTGCGTGCGTGCGTGCGTGCGTGCGTGCGTGCGTGCGTGCGTGCGTGCGTGCGTGCGTGCGTGCGTGCGTGCGTGCGTGCGTGCGTGCGTGCGTGTGTGTGTGTGTGTGTGTGTGTGTGTGTGTGTGTGTGTGTGTGTGTGTGTGTGTGTGAAAGAGAGAGAGAGAGAGAGAGAGGAAGAGAGAAAGAGCATTAGTTTTTATACTTCTTTACATAGAACTAATTTTTTTTATAGCTTTATATACCTACATACGTATACATACATATTACATACTATTTGGCTGACCTTTCATATCTCTGAAGATGGCCAAGTTATCAGCTTTACTCTTTTGGCATAAAATCGCCGGTTACAAAGGTATACATTTAGCAACAGCTTGAACTGAAGCTTTTGCAGAAGTTTCTTCGCCGGTGTAGCATTCGTTTCCAGTAGCCATGATTAGTTTACAACTCCTAAATAGAAGAAAGCTTGACCAAAAGAGAGAGAAGAAAAAAACGTGGCAGCAAAGTTAGTCTTTAAAATATCGTGCACTTCAGGGGGATGGCTTCCACTTACAAAAGATCCACAACTTGAATCAGTTTGTTTGTTAAATGCCTCAGGTTGTGTTTCATGGATGACGAATAAATTGTTCGATGAAAAGAAACCGACAGCGAAAATTCAGAGACAACAAAGTATAAACGGCGTCAACTTTAGCTGAATGCTGTTAACGAACAGTAGTTGCTGAATGCAGAACGGGGACAAAATGGGAGTCTTTCTTTCCGTACAGCTCCCACCTCTCTTTAGCTTCTCTGGTCATATCAGATTCATGGCACTGTACTCAGCTCAATGCCACTGTCAGCGATCCTCAGCAAGATGTTCCCAAGCTACACTTTTCCAAAGTTGTCTTGAGTGTCTTTGCATCTCTTCTTTGGTCCACCACGTGACTGGGAGCCAACTGCAAGTTTACCGACGAAGTTCTGTTTGGGAAGTCTGGAGTCGAGCATGCGCACTGTATGCACATTCCGCCACAGCTGGAATTTGCTTAGGAAACCATACATGCTTGACATATTAAATCTCTCGAACACAGCTGTATTGGGAATTTAATCCTGCCACCTGATGTTAAGAATCTTTTGCAGGCACGTTCGGTGCAAGTAACTAATTCTTTTCGCATGTTTTTGGTAAACTGTCCAGATTTCACAACGGCAAAGTATTGTAGTCATCATAAAAGCTTTGTATGAGCCAAATTTTGTTTTTATATCCAGACAAGATCTTTTCCAAACTTTTTGATGAAAACGTCCAAAGACAGAGCTGGCTTCTTCCATCCTTGCGTCACTTCATCATCAATGTGAAGACTCCTTTGCCGGCTACATCTAAGGTAAGTGGATCCTTTTACTACTTGGAGAGGTCGATTATTGGATATCTGAATGGTTCAACGTAAGATTTTCCGGGAGCGGAGTGGTGCATGGTTTCGGTCTTTTTTATACTGAAATTGAAACCGATGTTATCCCAAGCTTTATTAAAATTGTCTAAGCTCCGTCGGTGATCTGCTTCAGAGTTTGTATTCAGAGCACAACCATCTGCACAATGGAGCTCCCTTGTGGGGTAGTAATCCTGGTTTTCAGGATGTTAAAACGACCACCTTTAGATCTTTATCTGATCTGGATGCCAGATGTTTCATAGAAGAACGCATCGTGAAGCATTGCGCTAAACATTAAGTTGAAGAGTGTGGGTGCTTTACACCATTGGTTACTGCAAAAGGTGTCCAAAATCCTCCACCATTCAAGGCACAAGCTTGCGTGCCATCCTGAAACTGTTGTGTCATGTTAACGAAGTTGTTCGAGCAAGCAAATTTTTTCATTATTTTCCAGAGCCTTGTCTGCCTACAAATATCAAAAGCCTTGGTCAGGTTGATGAATACAGTGAAGAGGTCTTGATTGTGTTCCTGACATTTTTCCCGAAGCTGTCTTCCAGCAAAGATCATGTCCATGGACCGAAGAGATTTTCGGAAACCACACTCGAGATGTATGTTCCGATTGAGCCCGATCCGTGCTAGGATTTTCCCTGTGAACGGCAGGATTGATATGTCCCTATGATTGCTACACTAATGGATGTTTCCTTTTCTTTTATAAAGAAAAATTTAGATAAGCAAACCTCTAGCTTCCTAATTCTAGCTTCACTTATTCGTTCTCAAATTTCTTTTGTAAATATTGTCCCCTTTTAGGAACATATCTAATTATCACTTTATGTACCTTTTCATCTCCTTTCATCATCTCCACAACTGGAGGATCGATTCCATTTTCTAACTTTTGTCCTCTACATAAATATGTCTCACACAATCTTCAACTCTTCTTGGCTCGCTATTGTACAACATTACATACATACACATACATATTATATCATACCTTGAAACTGTGTGGATTAAGATCCCCGTTGACAGGTCGCTGGTATTTATAGAGTGTTAAACACTTTCGGTATGCAAATTAGGGATTCCTTCATAGAGTAACTGCTGCATTTGCTGAGTATATAAACAGTTTGGCTGCTTGTTTCTATGGAGATTGTCAAAATGATGTGAAGGCCCCCTGATAAGAACCCAATAAGGTTCGGCAACAAAAACAGATTTATGGAACAGGGAGCAAAAAACACTCACCCGTAAAGCCTTCCTGGGATTCCCCATGCGAGTTCCCGAGTTTATGGACTCAACCGAATGGAATTCATACACACTTGTTCATTGGCGCACCGACATCTTTGCAGTCCTTCATTGAAATATTCACAAGGAAAACAAATAGAAAAAAACAAAGGAAAAAGTATGAGCACATTCGTACACACCACAGATGTGTGTTGCCATCATGGGCACACACAAGCGCACTCACACGCACACACACACAAGCTTACTCGCGCACACACAACACACACACATGCATATGCACACCATTGGTTACTGCATATGCACAACACATACACACAACACACACATACACGCACACACACATATATACACAACCGTAGCTAGATAAACACATTTATACATACATACATGCATACGTTTGCGAATATGTTAATCCGTGGGTGTGTCTATTTAACACACGGATGTATGTATGTACATATATGTCCGTAACACCTATGAATATGTATGTTTATATGTATGTGTGTGTATGTATGTAAGTGCATGTATGTATGGATGGGTGCTTATGAATATGTATGTGTATATATGTTTTATATATATGTATGTATATATATGTTTTATGCATAAAATCTTAAAAAAATTTCCACTGTTTGGAATGTACCATTTAGTCATCTTTGTTTCGTAAAACCCACCTTTTGAACATTGGCACCGAGCGAGCGAATACGTGGTCGCTCGAAGCGCCAGAAATGATAGAAGCTTTGAAACCATCCTCAATAATGAAGCCGATCATGTAAAACAATCTGGAAAAGTTACGTAAGACAGCATGAAAGACGGACAGTCACAGCTGGGGCGTTGTTGATCGTATATCTTCACGGTACGAACTGAATTGGAAACTAAGCAACGAGAACAACTGTCTCCATGACTACGTATAGAATTTCGAATTCCTAATCTCCAAATCAGTACAAATGGAGAAGAACCACGATGAAGACCACCCCGCCTCCCTTTCGGCAATGGATATCCAAAATTCTTGCCCCTCTTCTCTTTTTGAAATCAAAACGACTGGGAGCAATTAAGAGAGATTTGGCTTTTATTTCTAGCAGATTGATCAACCACATTGCAAACAACTTCGACAGTTCAACATTCTTTGACAATTCTCTTGAGGCGTTTTCCTTTTCTGCCACACACACACACACACACACACACACACACACACACACACACACACACACACACACACACATATAAAATTCTCTGAATTCTTTGGAGCGACCGGTTTCTTACCAATAAACAAAGATCTCTCCTTGCTGGAATTTATTTTCAGTTGACAAAACTTTTTGAATTTTTAAAAAATTCCCGCATAACTTTATTGTACAGCTTATTGATCGAATCTGCAATATTCACCTTAAATGACGCAACAGACTATCTTTGGCTGAGAATTATTATTTCAATTTTAAATATCAGTTTGGATTTTTAAGTAAAATATGTATGTGTATGTATGTATGTGTACGGTGTGTATGTATGTATGTACAAGATGAGTGTGTGTGTATGTACGTACGTACGTACGAGGTCTGATCAATAAGTATCCGGACGGTTGCCGTAGTAACGAAGCTAAAGCACAAAGTCGTTTGGCAAAAATTGACCTTGAACTCTGATGTGCTGCGCACTAAGTTTTAACGTCCTAGTTCACGTCCCCTGTTTACAGCAGTGCTTGTAAGGAAGGTGTGTAGCGTGTGATCGTTGCCTTGACCATGACAAAGAAAGTTGTCATGGCGATAACTGCTCGGAGGCCTATGCAAGGTTGCAGAAAGTGTATAGAGAGGAGTGTATGAGACGCACACACGTCTACGAGTAGTTCATTCGTTTCCAAGATGGCCGAAAAACGTTGATATTGACGAACGTTCTGGGAGACCCGCAATCAGCATCATTGGGAAAAACATCGAAGATGTGTGTGAAGCTGTGAGGGGAAATCGTCGAATCACCATCCGTAAGTTATCAGAGGATGTGCAGATTAGTTATGGTTCAGTTCAGTCTATTATCCCTGAAGATTTGGGTATGAGACGCGTGTCTGCCAAGTTTGTGTCAAAACTGCCTTCAGCTGACTGAAAAAACACTCGGGTTTCAGTTGCACAAAGATCTCGTTGGTTGTGTTGAGAACGATAGAAACTAGAACGATAGAAGTATCTTCGAGCATAGCTTGATATCAACCGAAGCCTTGTGAGTGAAATTTGATAGACGGATACTGTGTGGAAGCCTGTCAGAGGGATCATTTCTGTTAATATAACTACCTGGCTCTTGGGTGTTTTCTACAGAATTCATTATAGTGCTAGAATTCTGGGCAGTTTTTTTCAGTTGGCGGTAACCCTTTCTTTAAGACTAACATCTGACACCTTCAAAAGGATCATCGGTGCCACCCTCCCTACTCTGACTAAATCATTTGGGGTAAAAAAAAAGGGGGGGGGGCTTACATACGTTTTCGCTTATTTCAGATACAAGTATAAGTTTGCAGTGTGTGTGTGTGTGTGTGTAT